>NC_135417.1:27547558-27762558 GCF_051991245.1 Festucalex cinctus
GTGTCAGCATCTGAAAGTGAATCAACATCAGAGTCCGACACTAACGGATTGAGTTGCTTACAGTTACATGATGTAACTGAGGAAGATGACAGGAAAGTAATCTGGGTCACACCAGATGTGTCTGGATATATGGATACAGGACAGCAAACGTCAAAATCTGATTTATGACCCTTCAGGACCAATCAGAAGCCGTTATTTTGAATTAAGCCCCGCCCCCTTCCCGCCCCCCATCCAATCAGAAACCGTTATTTTGAATTAAGCCCTGCCCCCTTCCGCCTTCTTAACCAATCAGAAGCCGTTATTTTGAATTAAGCCCCGCCCCCCTAACCAATCAGAAGCCGGGACACCACCTGTCAAAATTTGACAGGCACCCCGCCCCCCCCATCCAATCAGAAACCGTTATTTTGAATTAAGCCCCGCCCCGTTCCCACCCCCCTAACCAATCAGAAGCCGAGGACAGCTCCTGTCAAAATTTGATGGATGGCCTCTACCCCCCTCCCGCACCACACACCCACCCCCTCCCACACCCAGTGAACATATGTTTCCGGTCCCCCTCCCCTCACCCCCCTCTAGCACCGCACCCCCCACCCCTCCCACCCCCCAGTGAACATATGTTTCCGGTCCCCCTCCTCCACCGAACCCCCCACCCCTCCCACCCCCCAGCGAACATATGTTTCCGGTAGATAAGGTTGTGACCCCATCACCCCTCCCCTTCTGTACCCCCGCCTAATACCTCTCACCCCCAGTGTACATGTGTTTCCGGTAGATAATGTTGTGACCCCCCCCCCACATCCGTTATTCAATATCGTGACAGGAAGCACCCCCGGCCCTCTCCCCTTGCAAGACCCCGGAGTCGTGATATAGGCCCCCCATAGTTCCACCGTCTGCTAATCATAAATCGTGGTGAGTCGTTATCCTCTTGTTTAAAAAAAACTTTTCATCAAACTGATAGCTCTCCTTCATATCATGTCACAGGAAGGACCCCCGCCTTTAAAGTCGTGGAGGAAGCGCCCCCCCCCCTGCAATCCTGAAAATTTTCACGCGTGTAGTGATAAAGGTCCCCCCGTAACCCCTTTGAAGTAGAGGGGGGTATCAACCGGGGTCGTGCAGGAAGCGCGCCCCCCACCTAGCGCCTCTATCGTGTATGTGCGCGTGTGAATGTAAATTAGTACGAGGCTCTCTTATTCGAGTTCAAGTGTTGTGAATATTAAAAAAATGTAATCTATTTGCTTCTTGTTTTTTTAAAATAAATAAAAGAAACTTACCGGTGTTTCCGGTTGTGAAGTTGCATCTCCTTTGACGGGTTTTTCTTTTTTTTTAAAAATAAAAAAATAAAAAAAATAAATGGACGACGTAGCGGGGTTGTTTCTAACTGAAGGAGCTGGAGAGGGAAATACAAACGAAAAAATAAAACGATTATTCGTACGTATAGGGTTGTTATTTAACCAAATTCTGAAGACGTCTGATATTGTAAAAAAATCTAAAAACGGTGGAGAGGTCTGAGTGTCACCCCCGCGGTGAACAGCACCATCTAAAGGTCAAAGGATGTTACAGCCTATGATTAAGGGAGGGAGGTAGGGAGGGGCTACTTGGTGTCCCTTCCATAAATATCGCGTATTCGGCATAGTACGTCATCAGATCTTCCTCTCGGATTTACTAAGAAGTTCATCTTTTGGGTCTCTGAAAAACAAAACCGGAGGTCAAGATGGTGAAAGGTAATGATATTTCTATTATTATTGTTTTAATTGTATAGATGATATAAAACTATATTTCTATTATATTTTGCAGATACTATTACAACGACCGCGGAAGTTTATGATGCTCGTGAGTTTACTACATTTTAATTATTTGTAATATTCTTCTTAACTTTTAATATAGGAAATTGTTTTAAAAGGTCCTCAACAGTTCGACTTTAGCGATGAGGATTTTACAAACGAGGATTACGGTAAGAATCTGCGTTTAGTCTAAAACATTAGTACTATATTTAATTTTAACGTATAATTTGTTTTTATTTTTAGAATCTATAAGAGTGACCAAAAACTCTGCATTGCCTGAGCAGCTACAGTCGTTTCCTATACTCTGGGGAAATCCAACGGCAGAGGTCGCTGTCTTGGATGACGAGGACTCACGAACGATCGCTGACGGCAGAGAAGAAGAAGAAGCGGGAGCTGTTTCCGGAACCGGAGTTACCGAAGCTAACGCTAACGTGTCGGAGGCTGCTCCTAACCACATCGTTTCTGGCTGCGCCAGAATAAATATTAGCAGATACGCGACAACGAGCGGTAAGCGGCTGATATTTAATATTAAAGAGAATTATATAATGAGATAAAACGCCGCCGTTTATCGCTACCGTAGATACATGGTGCGGCGCAACGGGTGATGTTTTGAAATACTACAGTACCCATAATGCATAGCGACCAGATTGTTTTGTTTTTACTTTTTAAAATGTTTAAAGTTTTTATGATAAAAGTAATCTATTTATATTGATAAAATGAATATACGATTGTGTAGACAGTGAAGGGATCTCCGTCGAGGACGCTAAACAAGCCGTTGACTCGACGGTGGAGGTCCGGAGAAGCGACCGGAGCGTGACCGGTGAATTCGACGCTGACACGTCGGCACGGGGAAGAAGAAGAAGGAGGCGAACGAACCTGACGGGAGGCAGATGCAGAACGGGATGCAGGTTTTATGAAGGAGATTGTGTTTGCGAGCGCATAGAAGCGGTTAAACGGATTACGCGTTTAGAAACGACTATGCGTATTTTACATTCTATTATTAATAATTTGTAGTTTGATGTTATTTATTTTAAAACCTTGTAATGGAACGCTATCACGTGTCTGAGACGGGTGATGTACCGACTGAATTGGAAGAAATTGTAAATCAGATAAATGATCCCTTTGCGTCTATAAGACAAATTGATGATTTTGAAGACTTTTGTAGTCCTCTCGAAGCGGCGCTAGCAAGACTTAACCACGCAAATTCAAACGGAGGTGAAAATCAAGAAGTACAGACACATGTTATTTCTGATAACGATGTAACTAGCATATCTAATGAAATATCGCCCCCAACCGTTTTGGCATTTGGTGACGGATTGGGGTTAGACGAACCATTACACCCGCTGCTACCAGGGCAATACATAAACGAATCTGCGCATTCGCACCAGCAGGTGGCTCACACAGACGATTCGCTATAGTCAGATGAAACACATCAACACATAGACGATTTACTACATTCAAATGAAACACAACATGCTGCGCAATACATAAACGAATCTGCGCATTCGCACCAGCAGATGCCTCACATAGATGAAACACAACACGTAGATGATTTGCTACATTCAAATGAAACACAACATGCTGCGCAATACATAAACGAATCTGCGCATTCGCGCCAGCAGGTGCCTCACATAGAAGAAATACAACACATAGACGTTTTGCCGCATTCGGACGAAACACAACAACAACAACCACCTACGCTATGTGTAGACGATAATCAGGCAACAGATTGCTCAATAGATGCAGATGTACAGGAGGGGGCGGGAGGTATTAGAACGAGGAGACCCGTTTTTAACAATACCGAATTCGGTAAACGTCTATATACACGTGCGTCCGACGAGCCCCTCAATTTTGCGACTTTTTATACAAATATAGGAAATAATGTAAACGAGGTAATCGAAGAGGTGACTAGATCAACACGTCCTGGTGATATCGTACAAGTAGAATTAATTAGCGGTGATAGGAGGGCTAACTGTTATCTACGCCTTACCGACGATCCAAATATTTTAACCGAAGAGGTTGATAATTTATTGGAACGTATAGCTAAATCTAACGCAGAGATTTTGGCTGGCGATGAGATTCAAATGGTAGTACAAGTTGTCCCGGATGTACGAGGAGGAGGGGGAGGGGTCAGACGCCAGGTACAGTTAACTACAAACGCAGAAATTTTGAGAAAGAAACGACAATGTTTGTATATAACCTACAACGAAAATAACAAACTATGTTTTGCATTAGCAATAGCCTACTTGCTGGACGGGTCGTTAACGACTGCTCAGGCTATGCAAAGGGCAGATCAATTACAAAAAAGCGTAGGGCTAAGCTGTCAAACCCCCGTTAGTCTGAGAGATGTGCACAGATTCGAGACCTTCATCAATCGAAAAATCGCAATTCTGTACAGAAACGATGATTGTAGGCCCTTGTCTTTTTTTGAAACGCAATATCCTAAATCAGAGGATACTCTGTTTTTGTTATTGCTGAACGAACATTATTATAGAATAAAAAGGGTCGAACGTTTTGTCGGACAAGGTTACTTCTGCCGACACTGCTACAAGGGGCACTCGGACTGGCGACTTCATAATTGCGAGGGGCGATGTGCGGTCTGTCTTAACCCTTTATGTAAACAACTGCCGCTAAAAATCGTTTATTGTCACGATTGTAACAGAGCGTGTCTAAACGATGAAACAGTCCGATCCGAGAGTGAGAGAGTTTTTGCGCGAATCAAAATTCCCAGAACCTCTCAACCCTCGTCGGGCTCTTTTCGGGGGCAGAACAAATGCTTTTGTTTTACGCTACACCGCTGCCCCCGATGAACGTGTATTGTACGTTGATGTCACATCTCTGTATCCTTTTGTCAACAGCACCTGTCAATACCCTCTAGGGCATCCCATTATTATTCACAGAGACTTTGGGGACCTCAGAAAGTATTTTGGTTTAATTAAAGCCACGGTCGTACCACCGAGAGGTCTGTATTTTCCTGTACTTCCTCATAAAACAGCTAGAGGTAAACTTGTGTTCACGCTTTGCAAAACATGCGCTGAACTTAACAATCAAGAAAGCGCGTGTACTCATAATGAGAAAGAAAGAGAGGGGGTGTGGGCGACGCCCGAGTTTATCAAAGCTCTAGATCTAGGCTACACCGTCTCACAAGTTGATGAAGTGTGGCATTTTAATGACACGAGTAATGACGTTTTCAAACAATACATGAATACTTTTCTCAAAGGAAAGCAAGAGGCTTCAGGATACCCCTCGCACGTTACCGATGACGAGGGAAGAGAGAAATACATCTCCGACTACTTAATGCATCAAGGTATTCAACTCGACGCTAGTAAGATAGCGCTAAACCCTGCTAAAAGGCAGGTTTCAAAGCTATGAAAAGCATGAATTCGACATGGGGCAAACTCGGACAGCGTGAAAATTTAAATAAAACAGAAATTGTAAAAAATCCAGACCGTTTTTTCAGCCTGCTGTTCTCGGGGGTGTACGAGGTGAAATTTTTTCACTTCCTCAGCGATGACGTTTCTCTGGTACAGTACAAATACAACGAACGCACTCAAACCCCCTCCTCAGAGACATCTAACATCTTCATCGCTTGCCTGACGACGGCCTACACGCGTTTAATAATGTATGGGTATTTGGAACAGACTAGAGTACTGTATACAGATACAGACAGTTTGACCTATACTGTAAAAGAGGGGGAAAGCAGTCTCCCTTTAGGCGATCTATTAGGTGATCTTACAGATGAACTAGATAATGACACCATCCAAGAATTTGTCTCCGCAGGTCCGAAAAGCTACGCTTATCAGACCAGAAGCAAGGGGAAAATGGTGATGAAGGTGAAAGGCATCACTCAGACGCATGACACCTGTCAAATCATCAATTTTGACAGCGTCAAGGAGCTGGTTGACGGTTACGTCGACAGCATGGGCGCACAGCCAGGGATGATTCAAACCCCTCAATACAACATTGTCCGAAATAAGAAGGGGTTTCATTTGAAAAACACTTCATTTATGAAAAAGTTTAAGGTGGTTTACGACAAGCGTCGGTTGCTTCCAGGCGGTCGTAGCGTTCCATTTGGTTTTTGATGAGATTGTGTTTGTGATTGTGACTGTGTTTATGGTGGGGGAGGAAAAAAAAAAAAAAAAAAAATTCTGTGTTTGTGATTGTGACTGTGTTTGTGGTGAGGGGAGGAAAAAAAAAATGAACCCGAACCACATTGATTTCGATCCTAGATTAGAGACGCCTTTTTCATGTTTAATTTCTGGACCCAGCGGATGCGGGAAAACTTTTTTTGTGAAAAGTGTTTTGGAAAATTGTGATCATGTTATGAAATCAACTCCTGAGAATATCGTTTGGATATATAATTCTTACCAGAAAATGTATGATGAACTTGAAAAAAAACTGAATAAAAAGATAAAGTTTATAAAAGGTCTCCGAAAGCTTTGAAGATGAATCTTCCCAGCCCACCTTTCGCACCTGAACATCTTGGATGACGTCATCTTCCAGGCGAGTGATCATCCGGAAGTGGTAAACATCTTTACCCAATACAGACACCATCGGAAAATGAGCGTCATGTTGCTCACTCAAAACATTTTCCACCAGGGGAAGTATAGCAGAACAATCAGTTTAAACAGTAATTACATTATACTGTTTAAAAACCCTCGCGATAAATTACAGGCGAGTGTTTTGGCTAATCAAATCTACCCCACACGCAAAAAGTACTTTTTGGAATGTTATGAGGACGCCACGAAAAACGCGCATGGGTATTTATTAGTGGATCTGACCCCCGCGTCTCCAGATCAATTTAGGTTGAGAACCGGGCTGTTACACGGGGAGTGGCCTACTCTATATTTACCCAAAAGTTTGTAAGATGTCAAAACTTTTTAAAGAAAAAACGCCCCGCTTCTTAAATCATTGTTTCGTGCGCTTCCTCGTAAACGTAAACAAATCCTCAAACAAGCCCCCGACGGTCTGGTGAAAGCGCTTTGCGAGATTGCTTTAAATCTCTTAAAAGGGCACATACCTCTAAACCCGTCTCAATATAAAAAGTTGAAGAGGCGAAAGAAGTTTATTCGGATATTAGCGGATAAAAAAAATAGTCTTAAAAAGAAGCACGTGACTTTAGTTCAAAAAGGAGGCTTCATACTCCCTCTACTGGCCGCTTTTGCACCTGTCCTAGGCAGCATCGTTACCGGTCTCGTAAACAAATAAAACATGAGTCTGAAAACAGCACAGAAAATGTTTTTAGTTTCGCCGCACCAACTGGAACGTTTAAGCAAACCCACTCCCAATATCCGTGAAACGGCGGAGAATGAATTGGACGTCAGGATGAGGGAGTTATTAGATGATCGTTCTATAAGTCAATATGAAAAAATAAAAAAATATCAAACTAATGCAGCGCTATTTAGGACTGCTTAAACAGAGAGATCGTGAGTTGGTTCCGCTCACTTTGACTCTCCCTAATCAACGCGATGCTTTTGGAGAAGAAGGAGAGATGGAAAAGAAGAAGGACGAGGGGGAGGTTGAGGAGGGGGTCAAGATGGATGCGGGGGTACGGGATGAGATATTACAAACCATCCCGTTACGTCATCGTAAAAACGCCGAATATGTTTTAAGAAAAATATCGTCTCGAGAAGAAAAGGTATGGAACCAGCGAGGAGAGTTTATCTTTAACGGTAGACCCGTTAGAGGGTCCCATATGACCGATTTACTCAAACATCTCACGGTAACCGGAAAGAAGATTAATGATCGAGGCCCGCTAGGTTGGACGGAATTCTTACACCTATTGTCGGATCTTAATATACCAGAGACTATAGTTTCTAATTCCTACGCCAGAGAACGGCTAAGACTTTTAAAAAAACAGTTCTATTTCTAAGCAAAGCGATGATGACGGAATATCCGGCGGTAAAAAGAAGCGAAAGAGGAAGCAGAAAATCATTAAATGGGAGGATTATTAATTTTTACCCCTCGCGTCAAGAGAAGAAAAAACACACGCTCACATCTCTGTATCTTTTGTATGTGAATTTTATTGAATAAAATATTTGAAAAAGACATCACGAGCAATGGCATTTTTTTTTAATATATCCAAAGAACATGAAATCTGCCCTCCGCACACCTTCGTGGCGTACATCCTTCGTTTTTCCACAAATGTTGCTACCATGACATCATTCATAACTACATCGTCGTAATAACGGGTTAAAACCTCTCGGTAAGATTCACCGCACCCTCGGGCTGATAAATAATAAACACAATGCTGACCGCATACCGTCGATAGTTCGTGCTGTAATTGCCGGTCGTGATAGAATATCCGCCCGGAATGTTTTTTTAAGAAGCAGTTTATACTCTTCGGGTAGTAATAAAAATTAGGTGGGAATCCGAAAGAATCGAAAAACGTAGCCGTCCCGTCGTCCTCTAACGTTAACGCCAACCAGTGTTCACCAGGGCTGTCACGGGGATGTGTGTTAACGATATAGTAGGAGGGGATAGGGGGCGCTAATATGGCAGCCAACTCATCTTCCGCGAAGACGCCGAGGAATCTTTCCCCCTGAATTTGTCTCATTAGGCGTTCCAAATCACGACCGTTCATCTTTTAATAATAGTCGATCAAAACGTCTCTTTTTGAATTAATTTCTATAATGGAGTCATAAGAGGCATAAACTATAAGGGTTGCGGTGTGTTGCAAAGGATTTCTAAATCTCATATCCAGTCTTACGACGCCGTTAGAAACGGGTGATAACGCCTCAGTATCGGCGCTGGGGCTTAGATTAAAAGCAAAAAGCGCGTTTTTTTATAAAGAGCGACGCCCCCATAATTTTTAATCGAGTATCGCTGTCGGGTGCGCTCATCAAACAGAAATCATCGCAGGCTCTTGTCAGCTTCAACCTTAAATCCACGTTATTCAAAAGGTGTCTCTCGCAGGAAAATATATCCGTATGGATCGGTCCCATGATGTCAAATTCTTTTGAATTCTCTATTATGCGAGGTCGTTTAACGAAGCCTTCGTTTACCGCGTCCCCTTCTAAAGCTAAGGAGTCCATAACCCCCTTCGTATCTTTAAAAAACATCCCCGCCGTAAATTGACTTTTCAGAGTATCCCCAGAGAAGTTAAATAACGTTTCTATTATAGCTCTATAGGGGTGCGAGGCGCTAGATTGAGAAATTAAACGGTCTCCGAGGGTGACGTCAACCTGGCTAAAAATAGTATTTAGAGGGAAATTAATTATACTGACGCGCTCGTTAGGGGGTATGTTAGAGCCGTCCCGTCGGGTTATTTTTAAGCGCAGGTGCAATAGCGTATCCGATAAGTCAAGATACTTTGATCCATCCCCCGGTATAAAAAAATTCGATCGGGGATTGGTCACCGATCGCCGAGAGGGGTAATATCTCAATGTATTGACTCTGTTCTATTGAAAGTTGTGTCATAGGAGGGGAAAATAAATCTAATTCGGACATGGTGCATTCTTGCGACTTGTGATGTCAGAGGGCCATTTTTCTTTTTCTTTTTTTTTTTTCTTTAAGAGAAAATATCCACGCTGTTTCTTCCACGCTTTCTTCTCCGGACTGATTTTCTTTTAGTACTGCGTGGACGCTTTTTATTCGTCTTCACCCGACGCCCCACGGGTCTAGACGTCGGACGTCTCGCCAGTACGAATAGGCCCGAACCACCTTGGTCTTGTTTAACGTCTCTTTTCTGACTCATTCTTTCCATAACACGTCCTGCAACATCGGTGGCTATATTTTTAGCCGCCGACTGTATATGCGGTCTGGCCACGTTAAAACCTCTTTTGACTAAGGGAGCTACGAAACGAAATAATTTTGCAAAAATAGATCCTAAACCGCGGCCATATTGGACCGGGGCTCCGTGAAACCCAGGAACACCGCTTCCGGTTTGATTTTCATAATAATGTACGAAGCGGTAGGGGTCCGGATGTGACGTCATAATAACCATGATCTATCTAGGTCTAAAGTGTAACGTTAAAATGATCTTCCCAAACCGGAAACCAACGGGCTGATTTTGGTCCGTCTTAATCTGTATCGCTATATCTTCGATGTGCTTCTTACTAACTGGATGGTAATAAGCGGGGTTAAAATTTTTATAAATAATCTCTCCGTAGCGACCTAAAACAGGGACTGCTCTCAATAGCGGAGCGGATGCGTCACCAACCGCCTGGTGACGAATTACATCAGTGTATACGTACAAATAATATTGTCCCGCCTTTATATCCGCCGGATGCGGCGCGTCGGACCAGTCTAAATCTATAGTAAACCATTCCCCATCTTTCATACCGAGTATATAAGCTAACGGACCCACGAAGCGAATCTTATAGCTGCCTTCCGGCGCGAAGAAAAAAAATGTTCTTTTCAGGGAGTTGAAATGTAATAAAATAAAAGGGCCTATTTTTTCTCTTATAGCACTCTCTACCTCCTGTCGCACCTTATCGAGATTATCGTAGTCGCCGGGTTTAACGTCTAAAACGTATTGCGAGGACGTCTTCGTATTCATTAAGAAAAATGACGTATGTTCGTCAGGGATGTTTACCCAGCTGCGTGGGTAAGAAATCTCGGTTAAAGCCACCTCCCATTCTCCCTTAACCAGATCTAAATGACGTGCTAGATTAACTCTATACTGAGCGATTGTATTATCCTTAAACATATCCATGCTCGAATTTGACGGGAGAGTTACGTAGAACCCTCCTTCGTTAATGGGGTCCATAATAACGTATGATTTATGATGTATATTTCCGTTGATTTTAAAGATCTATAACCTGAGACGCGAGGACCCAACTGTCAAATTTGGAGGGCCAGCCCTTCCATCGAATTAGATATTGAGTCCATCCTTTAACCTTACGTCTTTTTATAATTTTTTCAACGTGAAAAGCGTGATCTTTAGAAACGTCGACTTTCTGTAATTCGGCCTCATAAAATGACCCTTCTATTTTCTCCCCGTCGTAATCTGCTAGTTTGTAGACAGGGGGCGCTCGAGGAATACATTCGATAATTGTGAAATATTCATCGGTGAAGCTCTGTTCATATTTCTTGTCGAAAACGCCTCTTAATTTTGATATCCGTACAATATCTCCTTTTTTAAAATTCATTTTAATCTTTCCACCTACGCGGATGTTTCCGTATAAATTAAAAAATACTTTTCGAGTCGTTTCAGCGTTAACTTCGTTTGGTTTCATTTTAATACTGCTGTGATAGCTCTCGTTATAACTCTTTATGAGATCTTGCAATACTTCTATATATCTGCGGCTATTTTTTGCGGTAAAATATCTCCACATCCTCGTTTTCAAAGTCCGATTGAACCTTTCTACCACCTGGGCTTTTTTGTCGCTATGCGTTGCAAAGTGTGTGATTCGAAGGTTTTTCATCAATCTGCCGAAACGGTTATTAAAAAATTATTTTCCTTTATCCGTTTGTAATTTCTTAGGAACGCCGCTCTCGACAAAAACTGATTCGAAAGCCTCTGCTACCATCGGCGCCGATTTATCTTTTAATACACGCGCGTATGCGCGTTTTGAAAAAATATCAATAACGGTTAATAAATATTTATTTCCATCGTTGTATTCGGCCAAGGCCTGCATGTCACACAGGTCGGCTTGAAATTGTCTCAGAGGCCCCGTAATAAATACTAGGGGTGGGACAAAAAAACGATTCGACCGAACCATCGGTCGTCAAGGGGAGCTAAACGACCGTGTCGGTAGCAGACTTGTCAACCGATACAAAATCCGCCGGGAATCCTTAGATACATTGCTTGTAAAGCTGTGGACCGGATATCGCGTGGCTGTGAATCGGTTGCGAGTGAGGCTTTATGGTTTTCATAACAATAGCAAGAGTTCTGCGCCGTGCTCTACTTGTTTTGTTTACATTTCAGTAGCATCACTATTCAAGCTACTTCCCTGTTTACAGAGAGCTAGCAAAGTAGCGCTCAGAGACGCTTCATTCCCCGGATGTTGTAAACATAATGCAAAGACGTTACGCACCTTGGGGAGGAGCCTACCGTCAACGCCGTGCTCGCGACACGGCGCGCACGCGCACAACGAGTGACAACATGCAACAGTTAGCAGAAGCCGGTGCCGTACATCTCGGTATTTCCCATGGCTATCGAGTCCTCTCGGTGCACTTGTATGTCCCGGGCCGGCGTTGGTACTGCGCGCGAGCTAAAAAGAATAACTCCCGTGACGATCCAATGCATGGATTCAAACGACACAGGTATGTCCCACAGCCAAGACACCAGCTATGCTAAAAGCACACTGCAAGTATCTCATTTCTCAGTTTGTGGCTCCCTGTCAATGTATACAACTAGCATGAGCAGCAGATAGGAGAACTGAGACGTGCCCGTGATTACGTCATCAAACGCAAAATGAACGACAGCCCAAAAAAACAAAACATAAACAGTAGTGATTCCGTGGTCATCATCTTGTCTCAGATTAAAAAAAAAAAAAAAAAAAGATGTCATACATGAACCAAAAATGAATATGATGGCAAAAGAAAAACAAATATTGTTAAAAACTAAAATTGTTAATAAAAAGGGAAGGGCACTTTTGGAAATATTTTTGGATATATTAAGTGGTTAAAATTTGTTTGATAGATTTATTGTTCCATAAGGTGGCTTCATATTTCTTTTGGCTGGACGGTAGGTTTATTTCATGTCTTAAATTTATGTTTCTGAAATACTTCACAATGTGCACATATTCTGTTCAATTGTGTTGGTGTCTTTTTAAAGGTTAAATATTTATATTTCAAATTGAATTATCAGCCTTTTTTTCCTGATCCTTATTTTGAATAAAAAAATAATAAAAAACAATTATAACTCTCAATAACGACTAATAAGTATTTAGCCTGATACATTTTTCAGTCATATCGCCCAGCCCTTTGTTGCGGTCTAATTAAACAATTGATTCAATATATAAAAATATAGAAGACATTTTTGTTGTTGTTGTTTTTTTTTTTACACATTTGTAGATACTGTAAAAATTTGTGGTGTTTTAAGATTAATGTTTACAAGCAACAAATGTCACTATAAGTTTTGAATATTGAAATGAATCGTATCGAATCGAAAATCGTATCGTTCCCAAACTTAATCGAACCGCATCGAACCGTTCTGTTCTGAAAGATAAATCGTTTTTCAATCGAATCGCAACCTGTGTATCGAGATACATATCGAATCGGCCTCATGTCAGAGATTCCCACCCCTAATAAATACTCTGTTTCTAGGGAAATTAATACGGGCGGGTTTATGTAACGAATACGTATCTTGTTGAGATAAATATTCTTTAACTTTATCACGTTTTATTTTTTTATTCAAAGCCTCCCGAAGGCCTCTGTGGAGGCGGTATATACCCCCGTAACTGGACGGCTGTTTGGGATCATAGTATAGCTCTTTCAAACGTTTACACTCCGCCATCCTCACCTCTTAATGGTTAATAAAGGTTGTGTCTATAATTTTTATAGACCTTTGTTTTAAAATTAACTCTTTTAAAGGTTTTTATTAGGAAGTAAAATAAATTTACGTTAATATATTTTTAAAATATGTCTATATGGTTTAAATAATTTGCATCGTTATATTTCAATGCAATATTTACCGTGTGTGTGTGTGGTATAAATAAATAAAGATTACGCTCAGACTTTTTTTTTTTTTTTATCATTGGGTAATAAAAAAGCACAAGTATACATGATTCTAAAAACAAAACATACATTTTCATATATGGTTTCTATAATTCAAAAAAGTATACATAATTTTTTTTTTTTTTTCATTGGGTAATAAAAAAGCACAAGTATACATGATTCTAAAAACAAAACATACATTTCCATATATGGTTTCTAAAATTCAAAAAAGTAAGTATACGTGATTTTTTTTATCAATGGGTAATAAAAAAGAACAAGTATACATGATTCTAAAAACTAAGAAAAAGTAAAAAAAACACAAAACATACATTTTCATATATGGTTTCTAAAATTCAAAAAAGTGAGTATACATGATTTTTTTTTTTTTTTTTTTTTTAAACATGGTACTAAAAAACTAAGAAAAGCAAATACATTTTCTGCCTTATAAGTGGAAAAAAAAACTTATGGATTAACTTGGTAAAGCACTCTGAATAAGATACGGGGGTGTACTTTGCGTTCGATAAAGCTTTTAAATTGTTTCATTTCATTCACCATATTATGAGGAATGTTATTGTCTTCGTAGTATCGTACGCAGTCTATGAATAAAGCCGTGAGGGTAATCAATTGACCCGCTTTGACAGGATCACCTCTCCACTCGCATGTAGCGTATTCTATAGTATCTGAAATGTTAAGGTCACTTATTTCAACAATGCGGTTTACATACGCACCCCAGGGCTGACCAAATAAGGTGGGGGCCAACGTCCTGACTTTATCAATTAATAAAATCAGGCGTTTGACACGTTTGCAATCATCATCATCATCATCATCATCATCATCATCTTCATCATCATCATCACGTTTTTGTATGGTTTTCTCCACAATTTCAATCCAATTATCCATTCCGTAGTAATAGTCAATCATCAGCTTTCTTAAAAAGTTACCTATCGCGATCGTACAACCCGCGAATTAGGTCAGGAACTACTGATGGCAGGTACCCCTCCCACGTAATGGCAAGAACGGCGGTTATTCTGTCCAGAATCAGCCGTTCATGCGCGTAGTCGTGTAGCACAGATTCTACAATGCGTCTCACGTCTGCCTCTGAGGATTGATGATTGGTAATCGTTATAACCCTGCGGATTGTCGACCTGAATTGCCCGTTACACAACACCTCCACGATGCCGTCGAAATTTTGTCCGAAATAATACGGACGTCTGGGTGCG
This sequence comes from Festucalex cinctus, assembly GCF_051991245.1. Taxonomy (NCBI): domain Eukaryota; kingdom Metazoa; phylum Chordata; class Actinopteri; order Syngnathiformes; family Syngnathidae; genus Festucalex; species Festucalex cinctus. Next base: position 27,562,158 of record NC_135417.1, read on the forward strand.
TAAAAACAGGTGTGCTTATTTCGACATGTGTATAAATAAAAACATCCGTCACACGTATTTCTACTATATTTAAGGATAGCGATCCTTAGCATATAGCTAACAGCCTGTTTAATACAGTGATAGCGTGCGTTATTCACCCACAAAAAAGGAGAAAGGGTCCAAGTCAGATGGATAGCTCTCTCGTAGGGGGGTGGCGGAGGGGGCGGTACGGGGGTTGCCGGTAAACCCTGCAGCAAAGCGTTAGGTGATGACGTCCCGTTGGAAAGCCCCCACGTTGGCACCCCTGGTGTGTCAGGAGAAGCTGTCCCGCTTGAAAGACCCCACGCTGGTAGCCCCGGCGTATCGGGGGATGATGGTCCGCTTAAAAGAGCCCACGCTGGCACCCCACGTTCTACCGGGCGACTGTTCTCATCACAGGCTCTGTCATTTATGGGGGAAAGTGTCTGCGTAAATGGAAGAAGAAGTTTCACTTTTCCAGAGATATTTCCAGGAGAGCCGCTGACGTCATCGTTCGGCCCAGCGCTGCCACAGGCGGAGCCCTCCTCCTCCTCCTCCTTCGTCGGATGTAACGATGTCAGACCTCCGTAACAATCTCTCGAAGTCGATGGACGCTCAGCCCCGCCGATCGGCTCGTCCTCGCGCACCACCTCCATCGCGACCTGGTACAACCCAGCTGTGCGGGGATCCGGAGAGACGTCCATCGCGCCCCCTCGTTGTACGGGTCCCCCGAGAAAGGTAACGTCCGCCTCGTTTTCCTCGGTGTCCGAGCACTCCGGGCTCGAGGAAATTAAGATAGGCGGTTCGAAGCAAGAACGCGTACCTTCTGTTGAATTGAGTGGATTGAGTGGGTCAGATGAAAAGCCATATCATGTAAAATGAGATAAAAAATTAATGGGCTAGACTCAATTCTTAGTTAGAGACCAATTGGTGTCTGTAGGACTGAGAATCATTCTTTGGCCTTTGGGTGTAGTTCCTCAAAGTAACCACCAGATGCCGCCAAACCTGTACAACCAAGCCGCCCACTCAGCATAGCCCGGACATCCCATATAAGGGCAATGGCCTAACACGAATTTAGTGTAGATAAATGATATCCTGAATTAAGTAATAATACACACACACAATCTATATTCGACAATTGTTAACCTGATTTATGGATCAATGATTACAGCACGGGCGGCACGGTAGTCGAGTGGTTAGCACGTCCGCTTCCCAGTTCTGAGGTCTCCGGTTCGAGTCCAGGCTCGGACCTTCCTGGGTGGAGTTTGCATGTTCTCCCCGTGCCCGCGTGGGTCTTCTCCGGGTACTCCGGTCTCCTCCCACATTCCAAAGACATGCATGGCAGGTTAATCGGGCGCTCCGAATTGTCCCTAGGTGTGCGTGTGAGTGTGGATGGTTGTTCGTCTCTGTGTGCCCTGCGATTGGTTGGCAACCAGTCCAGGGTGTCCCCTGCCTACTGCCCATAGCCAGCTGAGATAGGCGCCAGCAGCCCCCACGACCCTTGTGAGGAATAAGCGGTCAAGAAAATGGATGGATGGATGGATGGATGGATGGGGAGTCTTTTCTTTTCATCAATGACAAAACACTTTTTACCGTTTCTTTACAATCGGCGGCTCCTATGCCCTCCACTATTGTGCTGAGATTGTTCAGCTCTGCAGGGACCGATGTCAGGGCCCCTCTTATAGATAGAGACTAGACGGGAGATGCAAAGCACTATATAGACCTTGCAAAGCTCCCAGGAAAATCTGCTTTATCAAGAAAAAACCATCAGACCTTTTAGAGAACATATAGTCCAGCCTAAACAGCCGAGGAGACATTTAGCACAATGAGTTGCCTTGTGTATGAAATGTGCTATCCAAATAAACTTGCTTTATTGTATTCAAATGAAAAAGCAAGATTGTCTGAGCTTATTTTTTTTCTTTCGAAATCAACAATTTCTTGAGAGACATATTGCTAATGTTATACCCAATTACAACAAGCTAGATATTTACTGGAACCTCAAAAATCAAATGCCTTTAAAAATTGACTACAGTTCATCTTTCGGTTTAGTTTTTGCCAGTTTAAAAAAAAAAATAAAATACATGAAATTTGTTGGGAGGTAGGTGTTGAAAACATTTTATGAAGACTGAGATCAATTCAGTACTGAATTATTGAAATACAGCAAAGCGTAAAACTGTTTTTCACCCTCTTAGTTTCCTGGATTTCTGGGGTGGGGCTAAAACAGGGACGAGCTGATATGGCCAAGGAGCACCATGAGTCGCCCCTCCCCACTATAAAAGTAGTCAGTGCAATTTGGCTCAATTGCCGCTTTCTTAGTGATAATAACTTGGCCCATTTCTACAACTACAACGTGCAGCTAGCCGTCAACCTATGAAAAAACAATAACAAAAAACATATTCCCTGAAGTGTTATGTGTTATGGGTTATTTGAGCTACAATGTCTCTGCTAGGGGTGTGCACAAAAAATCGATACGGCAATTTATTGTTGCGGGCCTCATTACAATACACGCATCGATATGCAGGTGTCATAATCGATATTGCTAATTAATATTAAATGGAGAGTTAACGAACCTCTTTGAAGTTGTGCTCATGCACGTGTAGGGAGAAGGGGAGCTTGCATTGTGTCCCCTGCCTACTGCCCAGAGCCAGCTGAGATAGGCGCCAGCAGCCCCCGCGACCCTTGTGAGGAATAAGCGGTCAAGAAAATGGATGGATGGATGGATGATTACAGCACATTGAGGCCAACTATGAAGTTTTGCTGTCTTTTCTTTTCTTTTCTTTTCTTTTATTTACAAGCGATACTGTTATCGCTGATAACATTGCTGTAACTGCATTGAAAAGATTACCTGTATGTATTGTTTGTTCTTTTTTTTTTTTTTTTTTTAAAGAGCTCAGAATTGTTTATTCGGTAGTCTTACCGATTCAACGTCTTGTCATCATTGCTCTTTTTTTTTTTTTTTTTTTTTTTGTGCGTGCGTATGTGTGCGTGCGTTTGCGTGTGCGTTTGCGTGTGCGTGTGCGTGTGCGTTGCGTGCGTGCGTTTGCGTGCGTTTGCGTGCGTGCGTGTGTGTGTGTGCGTGCAAATACATATAAATTTATACTCATTAATTCACCTAAAACCTTATAAATATCCCATTACCCTTCGCCTTAACCAGGTACTTCAGAATCTTGCCAGAGTCGTGAGGTTTAAATGGTCAGGAGACCAGAGAAAAGGTCAGAAAAAAAAAAAAAGGAATAAAGAGAAAAGAAAGGTAAATCAAAGTGAAATCCAGCACCGACCAAACACTTCCTGCCTTCCCCATGGTTACAAAATCAAACTCTTACGCCAACCCCGGGAGCCTCTAAATTCCATCAAATTTAGCAAGATCTCAGAGACCAGAGGAAAAACTAAAGAGAGGAAGGAGGGAAGGATCGATGAGGCAGAGTGAGATCCATAGAAGCCAGTACATCCAATCCATCAAAGTGAAGTCCAGCACCAACAAGACCCCTCCTACGTGGTTACAAAACCAGAGTCTTATGCCAACCCCAGAAGCCTCGTACTTCTAATAAATTAAAATCTCAAGAGACCAGAGGAAAAACTAAAGAGAGGAAGGAGGGAAGGATAGATCAAGCAAAGTGAGGACCACAGACACCAGCACCCACTGATTCAAGGGGCTGTGGGAGGGAGAGGCTACTTTTGTTGAGTTTCAGTAGATGCTGGTGCGACGGATCTGGCATGCATAAGGACCACCTCCAAAGAAAGAAGCCGTCAACCGCGGTCCAGCAAAGCGAGCACCCCCCCCCCCCCCCGGAATCCCCAGGCCGCGGCAGCACCAAGGCCACCCCCAAGCCACCCGAGCGGACACCGGTCGGCGAGCCGACCCAGACGCCCGGAACACCCCCGCCCCAGCCCCGGCCCACACCCCCGAGCCCAGGGCCACGGAACGAGGCCCAGCGGGCCCCCCCAGCGCCCCACCGGTCCCAAGCCCCCACCCCCCCACGACCCCCCCGCACCCCACCCAAACCCGCCACCCACCACGACCCAGGCCCCACCACCCCCGATCCCCAAACCCCCGAACACACCCCGACCCCCAACACCCAACCCCCCACCCACCCATACCGCCACCCCCCACCCAAACAAGCCGCCCCCCCCCGATGGCCGCCAACCCCCCCCCGCGAACCCGGCCCCCCATGAGCCCCCCCCCCCGGAAAGCGGCACCGGGCAGCAGCGCAGAGAGGGAAGATGTGCCCACCCCACCTCCAGCCGCGCGAGAGTAGCACAGCGGCGGGAGGGGGGAAGCAGAGGAGGAAGCACCAGGGGAGAAGGCGGAACACCAAAACACCGAGCCCGGTGGGGAGAGGCCCCGGTCGTCACGCCAGAGTACTAGTGACACCTAGCCCTGTTACTGAGTCCGCCAGCTCGCCGACTGGCGAGCTCTACCCTTACACCGTGAATGTGGCCCCACCCAGTGTATATACAAGTGTGTGCATGTGGTGTATTAAAATTGGGAGCAGGTGAGTCGGAGCAGAGGGAAAAAATTTCCCCTACTCCGACACACCCGTATCCCCCCCCAAAAAATGAATATGTATGTGTGTAGTGCATTAAAAAAGGGAATGGAGGGACAAAGTGGTGGGGCAGGGACACAGATGGGGGGGACCACAGCGCTGCCAAGCACTGCAGTCCATCCCCTCTGATGGCTCCCTGCCCCAACTCACCCCTCCCCTTGGACGTGAAGTGCATTAAAATTGGAGGGGAGTTGAAGGGTGAAGACGGTGTTTCCACCCTTCCCCACCCCACCAAGAAATGTGATGTGTGCCCTATGTGTATATTTACAAAGTGTATAGTGCAAAACTAGTGAAGTGAGTAAGAGGAGCGACCAGCGGGGCCTCACCCAACCCGGCGGGTGTAGGTGGCACGCCCACCCCCCAGCACCCACCCCCCCCACCCCCCACCCCCACCTCATCCACACGGCACCACAATGGGCGGACAGCCAGCGCAGCAGGGCTACCGGACAGCCCACCGCCCACCGGAGCCCGCCCGGGGCGCCAGGAGTTCTACCGGAGCGGGGCAGGCCCCAAACCCCCGCCCGGCCCCCGGAGCCCGACGCCCGGGCCGGGGAGGGAGCCCCAGGCCCAGGGAGAGGGAGGGGGAGGGGCCGCAGGGCAGACAGGGAAGGGGGGGGGGGGAGGAAGCAGGGAGAAGACGACAAGAAGGCGAAAGGGCGGCTGCAGGGCAGGAGGGGGGGGGGGGGGAGGAGGAGGGAGGGCGACAAGGGAAAAGGGACCGGGAGGCAGAGGAGGATGGGTGGGAGGAGGCGAGGAGGGAGAGGCGACAGGGGGGAGGAAGGGGGAGGGGAGAGGGAACCACGGGGCACACCGGAGGCCCACCCACCCCGAACCGCGCCGCCGGGCACGGAGCAGCGGACCGCGCCGGGACGGCACCGCCCCGGGCACCAGGGGGAGCTCCCCAACACCGCACCCCACAGGGGGCCCAGGGAGCGGCCAGGACGCAACCGCCGCCAAGCAGACAACGGGGGGGGGGGGGGGGGGGGGGGGTAGAACCATCCCCGCCCGACCACAGGGGACGGCGTCAAGAAAATTGACTAATTAGCATGCAGTAACACCAAGTGTTGATGCTTAGTGCCCACTAGAAATAAATCTTAAGGAGTTAATGAGTATAGTGTCGTATAGTGTGGTATGCTCGAGCCCACTAGCAGCAATTCGGTTCCTGACTATATAAAAATAAAAACAATCAGATACAAAATACCAAATACAGAAGCAGCGAAAACAGAAGTTGTAACGATGTGGTGGCTCTCGTTAACAGGCAGAATCTTGGCAGGATTAAGTTGCCAGATTGAGATTAAAATATTCTATGTACATAGACCATATTTGTTTAAATCTTGATACTTGATTTTTATTTAAGGCAGAGATTTTTTCCATTGAGATATAATTTATTAGTAAGTTTAACCAGTGGTCGATATTTAGAGATTGTTTATTTTTCCAATTGACAAGGATTATTTTTTTAGCAATAGTAAGGGCTATAAATATAGATTGAGATTGTTTACATGGTAGCTCAGTTATTGTTAAGTCACCTAGTAAACACAGTCTTGGAGATAAAGGAAGCCTACAGTTTAATATATCAGCGAGCTTTTCCAAGATTTTAGTCCAGAAATGCAGCACTGGAGTACATGACCATAAAGCATGAAGATAAGTATCGGCAGTGTTTTGTGAGCACTGGAGACAAATGTCGGAGTCAGAGAGTCCCATTTTTTTCATCATATATTGTGTAATATATGTTCTATGAAGTATCTTATATTGGATAAGTTGCAAATTTGTCTGTTTGGTCATTTTAAATACATTTTCACAGATTTGGGTCCAAAAGTCTGGTTCCGGAACTATAGACAAGTCTTTTTCCCATTTTAAAGTCGGTAAATACGTTTTATTTGTGTATAAAAATAACTTATATATTTTTGATATTTTCTTTATTGTTGTTGGAGAAAGCTTTATAATATCATTAGCTAAGACAGGCAGTTGGAGCGTATCCTGAAGTGTTGGGATTTGTTTCTTAACCATATTTTTAACTTGCAGATAATGTAAAAAATTTCCCTTTTTTATTTCATATTTCTGGACCAAGTTTGTATACGATATAAACTTATTATCTGAGAAAAGATGATGAAGGTGTGTAATTCCTTTCTGCTCCCATAGGCTTAAATGGAACGACTGATTATTGAGTTGAAAGTCGGGGTTATGCCAAATGGGAGAGAGCCCACAGGGCGCCAGTTGGGAGTTTGTAATTTCTAATGCCTTCCACCAGGCAGTCAGGGTGGCGGCTATCATTGGGTTTTTAAAACAATTATGTCGTCTTATTGATTTTGTGATAAAGAGTAAATCTGACAGTCTAAGATTATTACAATCCTTCTGCTCCAATTCCAACCAACAGTTAGTATCTCTGTTGGGTTGTGTCCATAGCACAAGATATTGTAGTTGATTAGCTAAATAATAGTACATAAAGTTTGGTGCCTCTAAACCTCCTTTAGATTTACTTTCCTGAAGAGTAGATAGACTAATTTTGGCTTTTTTTTTATTCCAATAGAATTTTATGATAGCAGAGTCCAGCGATTGGAACCAGTTAGACGTAGGTTTAAATGGAATCATTGAAAATAAATAATTAATCTTTGGTAAAACTTTCATTTTTATAGTAGCTATCCGTCCTATTAAAGAGATCGGAAGATTATTCCAGCGCTCCAGGTCACTACGGATACTATCCAATAATGGTGAAAAATTTAAAGAAGTTAATTCAGTTAACTTAGGTGAAATTTTAACACCTAAGTATTTTAAATTACCTGTAGGAAAGGAGTAGTGTGGATCCTGACTTGTAGGATTCCATGAATTTTCTGTAATAGGTAATAATGTTGATTTTGTCCAGTTGATAGAGTAATCTGATAAGTGAGAGAATTTAGTTATTAATTTAAATGCTTCCCCTAGCGAGATAGCAGGTTCTTCTAAATAGAGTAATATATCATCGGCATATAGATTAATTTTATGTTCTGTTGTCCCGGAGTGGATTCCTTGGATCCGTCTATCCTGACGTATAGCTAATGCAAGCGGCTCAATAAATATAGCAAATAATAAAGGAGACATTGGGCACCCTTGTCTTGTTCCCCTTTGTAGAGTAAAACTCTGTGATGTAATCCCATTAGTAGTAACTGTAGCTTTAGGCGAATCATATAATATTGAGACCCATTGAATGAATGACTCCCCGAAGCCTAATTTATTTAAGACAGCAAAGAGGAAAGACCAGTTAACTTTATCGAATGCTTTTTCTGCATCCAGCGAAATAACAACTGCCTTTTTATCATACCGCTGTGACATACTAATCAAGTTAAAGAGTCTCCTAATATTATTAGTAGAATGACGACCTTTAATAAAACCTGTTTGATCACTATGAATAATTGTCGAGATTACTGTCTCTAATCGAGATGCCAAGGCCTTAGCGATAATTTTAATATCGGTATTAATTAGTGATATCGGTCGGTAACTTGACGGGAGGGTAGGGTCTTTTTCTGGTTTTAATAAAAGTTTAATTGCTGCTATATTCATATCTTGACGTATATCACCTTTACTTTTAATTTCAGTTACTACCCTTAGAAATAATGGAGCAAACATTAACCAGAAATGTTTAAAAAATATAGCTTAAAGCCGTCTGGACCAGGTGCTCTGCCATTAGGCATACTGTCTAAAGCACGAAACAACTCATCTATAGTAAGCGGGGTATCGAGAATATCTTTATGTTCAATGGATAACTGAGGTATATTTAAGCTGTTTAGGAATGCCTCAATATATTCAGGGTTAGGTCTATTAATTTCTGTGTATAGATTTCGATAATAGTTATAAAAAATATGGTTAATTCCTTCTGGTGATTGTGTGCATTCACCATTTATATCTTTAATAGCCGTTATAAGAGATTTTTCCCGATTCCGTTGAAGTTGATTTGCCAGGAATTTACCTGATTTATTATTATGTTCAAAATTATTATATCTCAACTGTTGTATTGTAAACTCTGTCTTTTTAGATAACATGTTATCTAACTGTATTTTTATATTCTGTAGTTCTATCCATATTTGATTATTTGGGTTTAATGCATATTCATCCGTTAGTTGTTTAATTTTATCTTCCAGGTATTTTTCTAATTTTTGATCCTGTTTCTTTTTATAAGTTGAATATGATATAATTTTCCCTCTAATTACCGCTTTCCCTGCTTCCCAGAGAAGAGATGGAGATATATTTGGAGAGTCATTTATTTCCAAAAAATCTGCCCACTCCCTTCTAATAATTTTATCAAACTCTACGTCTTTCAGTAATGAAATGTTAAAACGCCATATCGGGGGAGGTTTAAGGGTAGAGTCAATTTGTAGAGTGAGGGAGACTGGTGCATGATCACTTATAATTATAGAATGTATTTTTATAGCAGTTTTATCAACAATAGAATTATTTGTAAGGAAAAAATCAATTCTTGAGAATGATCGGTGCACAGCAGAGAAGAAAGTAAATTCCTTCTTAGTTGGGTTTTGAAGTCTCCAGCCATCGCTGAGGCCAAAATCCTCCATATATTCATCTATTACTTTAGCGGATCGTAATCGCCTTGTATATATCGTATTATTAGAACGATCTATTAACGGGTTTAAGACCGTGTTAAAATCACCTCCAATAATAATAGTAGAATTTGTTGCTAAATCGAGTAACCGAGAGAAAAATTCATGGAAAAAATCAGGGTCATCATTATTTGGGGCATATAAATTACCAATTGTATATACTTTATTAAATATAGTTACCTGGATAATAATATAACGGCCCTCTAAATCTGTTACTATATTATTTAGAGTAAAAAATAAATTCTTATGTATAAGTATAGAGACACCTCTTTGTCTACTATTATAGGAGGCAGAGTAAACTTGACTAAAATTTTTATCTATAAATAATTTTTCTTCTGATTTTTGTAAGTGGGTTTCTTGTAGGAGACAAATATCTGCCTTAAATTTTGAGAGATGGTCTAAAATTTTTATTCTTTTTGCCTGGGAGCGAGCGCCACACACATTCCAAGAGACCAGAACTAATTTCTGCATACAAGCAATATAGACTCAGTCTTATGAATACATCTATATAAGCTACTTATTAATATTAACATATTGTAGGATAGCAAAAGAGTAATTAGGCAATTTATATAATTTACATAAAGAGAGAGATAACAAGTAGATAAGTATAATAGTGAAGAAACGAGGGGGGAAGTGAGTGTGAAGGAAATCTGTGGGGGATTCAACATAACAATATACCAGTAAATGGTGACCTAAGCGAGATTATTATTATTATTATTATTATATTTTTTAAGAATATATTTTTATATTATTATTATTATTATTATTATTATTATTACTATATAGCCTATGCATAATATAAGTTCATATTCTAATTCGTAACCCATTATCCATACATATACCTATACATACATATACATATACATATATATATACATATATACACATATACATACACATACATATACATATACATACGTCAAATAATCACACAATTCTCGGCTCTACTAATTATCAGTTAGAACAGCCAAGGGGTCGAGGTTGGGTTCCGGAATAGCTGGCCGTCGATATATAATTTATCAACGACCATCGAGGTCCGTTTACCCTCCTGTCTGTTTTGTTTCATTATAGGAAACAGTACTTTTCGCCGCTCGTTTATCTCTCTTGGGAATTGATCATTCATCCCGAAAGATGTCCCTTTGAGCTCCCGTCCTTTACTTTTTACCAATTCTTTATGTTTAAAATGTTCGAACTTAGCAATAATAGGACGGGGCTTATTGCCCTTACGAGCTCCGAGCCGGTGTACACGGTGAAAAGAGATATTATTTACCGTCTCCTGTGGGATCTTTAGCGATGTTGTCATAAATTTTTTTATCTCGCTCTCTGGATAATCCGGGGAATTTTCGGATATACCTGAGAATATTAGATTTTCCCGCATACTACGGGATTGAACATCTAAGACCGTTTCCTTTAGCATTTTATTTTCCTTCTTAATCGTCTCCAACTCGGCTGTAACAGCGACGAGAGAGGAGCGTAGCTCGGAGTTATCGCGTTGGAGATCGCTTACCTGTTGGCTAACGAATTCCAAACTTGCCTTTAATTCTTTGACGTCCTCGCGGATAAGACAGAGGACGTCAAGTTTTTTATTTATGGAATCCAGCATACTCACCGATACGTCGGTGGTTGCTAAATCATCCGTATCTGTTGATGAATCATTTTTCCTTTTTTTCGAAGGATTATCCCGACTAGCCGCCAGATCATCCATCGCGCAGCTATAAAAATGATCGTCAATAAAACGTTCGAGGTCGTCCACACTGGATAATATTTCCGATCTTTCTTAGAAAAGAAAAAAATCGAATTTATCAAGTCGTTAAATTCGGGTTTAATTAGAAATAAGCTAATTCTATTTTAGCAGCAGGTCGCCGCCATGTTAGATTTTCCCAGTCTCGCTACCGGTCACGCGATAGTCACCGCATCTCGCGATCAACTACGGCAAGTCTACTAGGTCTGTTTTTTCTGTTTTTTTTGTATTGTTTGTTCTCTCAACAATGACATACAAGATGTGAAACAAGAACTAGAATTAACCTGTTAAGTGTCCCTGAGAGACTTTGGGATTTAACATGTCATGTATATACATGTTATTCATGCTTGCTTAATTAATATATCTATGATGTTATTTATTTTAACGTTTATCATTGTCGAATAGAGCCAAGACCTTTGACATATTTTTATTCAACGTTGTGCACTTATGACTCATTTGTAAAGTATTTAAAGTATTTCATCCTTATGACTCATCTGTGGAAAATTACTGAGAATAAGTCTCAACAAGTGCGCATTGATATGCGGAAGGACACTCACTTGAGGAAATCAGTGATATGACCCAAAGTGATAAAAAGTCTTCACCAGCTGGGATCTACGCTCTTTCACCCTGCGATGTGGTCTGGACGGAGTGTGTTTATGAAGACGGATTAGCGGCTGTTTGGGACTTAGGTTTTTCACGAAGGATCTTTGACGTTTTAGCCGTGAATGGAACGTTCTTCACTGATTGGGTAAAGTACAAAACTTTTATTAATGAGATGTTTAAGAGGAAGATATGAATGACTAATCGCGTGTAGGGTGGGGGCCATTTAATACACTCCCATATCTTTAAATTTTTATTTTTTAGCCAAAAACATCTTATTTTGAATCAGGTCTTGAGCTTTTTTGAGAAATTATCAATCTTAGAAAGCTCTTATAAAAGGTTTAAATATTATTTCTGATCTCCTGTTTCCAATTCTTATTTTATTTTTTATTGATTTAATGTTTTAGTTTTAAAATGTGACTTTTATGATTTATATTGGTTATTTTATTATTGTCAATAAAATTGTTAAAAGACAATTTTTGATTCAATCATTTTATTGTTTTGTTTTAATTTTTATTTTATTTTTTTTGGACATTTTTATAAGTCCAAGGTCATTTTATAAGACCAAATGAAATAATTGAAAAACTAATTGGGAATTAATTAATTTGTTGTTTCGTTTTAATTTTTATTTTATTCCTTTTGGACATTTTTATGAGTCCAAGGTCATTTTATAAGACCAAATAAAATAATAGAAAAACCAGTTGTGAATTAATTATTTTTTTTATTTGTTTCTTTTTATTTTATTTATTTTATTTTATTTTTTGGGACATTTTATAAGTCCGCATTATTATTTTTTTAAGACGGACAACAGCATCGGACGTCCGGAAGAAGGTAAGTGCACTCGAATAACCTCTAACCAGTGTTTCCTTCTGTATTAATAAAGTCAAATACTCCTGCTTGATATGAAACAAATCCGTATGATCCTAACAAGGATTATTAAATGACTAGGTCAATAACAAGTGCAAACAACTCAGAGAAGTGGAGCTGCCAATGTAAGTGAGGTGTTCAGACTATTATTCCTGGGCTCTGTGTGGTTACTTACTCAGGATTGATAAGTGGGTGAAAACGGATTGGCCTCATGATAAGAAGACAGTGAACAAACCTAGGTGAATCCACTTTGATATATCGGCTTATCTAATTCCCGTCTCCTCACGCTGACGCCTTAGAGCTGGTGAGGAAAAAGGGGAATTACTAACCCTTTAATTGGAGAGTCGATCAGGACACATTTCCCGATTTAAGTCCTGCGGGTAAGCGGAAGTTGACATGTGGCGCCCAACGTGGGGCTCCGATTGACTCATTTTTGTCAAAATCGGGATCGATCGAAGCCCAAACAGGAACCCGAGTGAGCGCGGCTCTGAGCGGAGGGCACAGTGCTTAGAGCTGATAGCGAACTCGCTGATAAATTGTCATGTCATACGACCCTGAGCTAACACAAAATAGTCTCTTTGATGAATGGTGTTTCATGGAAAAGAACTTCTTTAGTTGTGAAAATCTAGTGTGATTTTTGAATTGAAGTTGATTGTACTATTTTGTGTTAAAGGAACGGTGACTGGCTCCCCAGGAGACTTGCACTCTAAGAGAGGTTGAGTGTGAGAAAGCCATTCAAAGTGAATGAGCTTTAACAGCGACCTGCTGCTCTGGTCAGCTGTGAAGGTACTGATAGTGTACTTGGCCGAGCGCGCTGCATCGCACTTTCCTGAGGGGGGGGCTGAGTTAAGGGGTGGTTCAGGCCTGTCCACAAAAAGAAGGAGGGCTTGAACAGAGTTAATGGTGAGAGGCTGCTCGGAGAGAGGCAGTCTCTTCTAACCTTGTGATGTTAAACTATGGTTTGCGCTATTTAGGCTTTCCATATTGGGTGCGGTTGCCCATTTTATTTGTTTGTCATCTCAGATATCCATTTTTAGCAAAACTACCATATTCTTTGCTTGGTTATTGTGGGGTGCCTGGAGCAATTTATAGTCCCTTTTCTTGGATAGCGGATACATTGACAGAGGCTGCCGCTACAAACCTATCCCTGATCCCCCATCCTCTGCCTTTCCTCCTTGTGTTTTTGAGAAAATTGTAAGTTTTCGGTTCCCCGACAGGAGTGTCCATTGGCACAAGAAGAAAGTCGTCGAGAACCAAGGAGAGAAGGTAGGACTTTCCACTAGACTAATGTTCTAGTGGAGGCAGCCTTTTTCAGTTCCCCGACAGGAGTGTCCATTGACACAAGAAGGAATCCACATCCCGGAAAAGAGAAGCGGGAAGGATTGCAACCGACCTAAAAGAATAACACACCCCACCGTTTGAGAGAGGACATCCGCCGACGAGTAAAGGTAGGAAACCCGAAGGCGGTAGTCCCGATAGAGGTAGAGGCAACGTACACGGGTACGGAGCTGAGTAGCCAGGAGCTATAGTACGTCCCTGAAACCCAAGCGCGCGGGAAGGCTTCGGAAATAGATAGCTCCACTCCTACAATAAGAAAGCAAAGCGGGCTATAAAACACGCTAGTGAAGTAATGGAAAGAATAATAGGGAGAAAGGGAGGGGAAAAGCCCCCTAGCCCTACAGAGAGGGGAGCAGGATTAATGCCTGATCCCCGTCCTCTAGAACAACCAGATATACCAGTAGTGGTTATGCTACTGGGCGAAGGTGTAGATCGATGGCCACCAGGAGCAAGAAGGCACCTGGAAGCAATCCTTCAATCCGTCCGACGGACCTCCCGGCGGACGTGGGAAGGTCGGTGAAGGAAACGGGAGTGTTCGTGAGTGAATTTCCCGAAGTAATGGGCATAGCAACAATAGTAATGAACCACCCCCAGGATGGATGCACCCCTGGGACGGTGGGCCTTTGGGTCCACTGGTGGACTGTGTTGTTGGATGTGTATAACGTAGTGGAAGTAGTTAGTACCGGAGTCCAGTGGGACCCGACGATAAAAACCCTCGCTGAGAAAATGCAGATAAGGGTGGAATTAGCAAATCCCAAGGGGACTGAAGCATTAAGCCTTAACCTCTGGGAGCAACCGAAGTTGAAAGAGTTACAAAAACCGCGGAAATGGCCAGCTGAGGCCGTTGGTGAAGAGGGCTTTGTTGATATGGGCTCAGGTGTCCATGAGGAGGATGCAGGAGCATCAGAAAATGAAAGCCCAGAAAAAACTGTAAAAATGACTCCCCTGATAAGAACGGCGCCCCTGGGTGGGCTGCCGGAGGAAACAAAAAGGGTTTCAATCGGGAATGGAGTAATATTGTGCCACTATGTGGGAAGCCCCTGGCAAATACAGGGGGATGCTATAGTGATAATCACGGATAGATCACTAAAACCGCATAGTAAAGGGCTTGGAAACATTTTAAGGCAGGAAGCTGGACCAGAATATGAATTAGAGGTTAAACAAAAATTACAAAAAGAATACCAGCGGCCAATAACAGCGGCAAAAATTAGTGGTGGGAACACTCCCTACGGCATGATAATACACGTGCCAGGGACAGAGTGGAACCCCAAAAACGATCAGTCCCAATATGCGGACGAAATGGCAAAAGCATTGGAGAGAGGGGTCGACACAGCGCTGGGAGAAGGAGCGGAGAGAATAGTGATGGACGTAAATTGGATTAAAACTGGAAAGATGCAGTGGCAACAGGCTGAGTCCATAGCAGTAGCAGCGTTCACTCTAAGAGCTAAGACTCCTGTAACAACACCATCGGGAGTAGAATTTGTGATAGTGATATCAAAAAAGCAGAGAGAGGAACGAGTTAAATCAGTGACAGACGAGATTTTAACCCGTACTAGACAGATGGATCGTGAACGACGCCAGCTCCAGCAATCAATAAACGGAGAACCCAGGGACTCACCCCAGTCATCATCCCCAGTTAAAACATCTCCCGTGCCTCTCCCGGTAAGTGGAAGGAAGTCAGGAGCTGCCCGGGAGGTGGAGGACGAAGAGCAAGCGGGACCGAGCAGACAAACCCCAAAGGGAAAAAACAAGGCCCCAAGGGGAACGGTGACCTTTAGCCCCGTCACGTCTACCCCTGGAACAGCACGGGATCCCTTTCCGGGACAACCCCCCATGACGCCGGTGCCTCTGCCACAGGTTTCGCAAAAAAGGCATATGGGAAATGTAAACCCGATGGGACCGTTAGCGATGCCAGGAGATGGGAGCGAAGAGGAAGACGATGGAGAGCGAGCTCCTGTTTCGACCGCAATTGGCGCTAACCCCGCTGACGAAGACCGAGACTCAACCTCATCAGAAGATGACCCGGCCAACACCAGCCAGAACCCGAAAATAGTTACAAGGCCAGTTAATAAAAGAAAGAAAAATCCTCAACCGACGTTTGACGTGTACCGATCCTCAGAAAGGATAGCTAGGGATATTAGCCTGGGATGGATTGAGACAAGGGATGGGCGGAAAGCTTACATACCCGAGGCAGGGCAAGTAAATCGCCCCTATCCACCTGCCTGGCTCAATAAGCTAGATAGTAAAATTCCTCTAACTATGCGAATAATTTATCGCGAGGCTGTTAACATTTTACAGGCTCCGCCATATACCACCTTATTAACTCACCAAGACCTGACTAAGAATTTCAGGGATGGCTACGTGGCGGTGGCACATGATTTTATGTTGAGAAGGCTTAAAAAAGCAATAAATAATAAAGCAAAATGTGAGCTGAGAGCCGACGATGACCTAAATTCAGATTCGGATAATGATGGAGCAGCGGTTACTGTAACGGTACCGGCCGCCCCAAGAACCTCTTTGAACCAACAGTCCCAATATGTGACACAGCTGGGATCAACTACAATAGTACCAAACCCAGTACCCCAACCACATGACATGGAGGGGGAGGTGCAACAATTTAAGACCTTGAAGGAGTTGGTTCGCCAAAAAGGTAGGCTAGAGACAGCTAAAGAGTATTTAGTTGAGACATGGCCTATGATTAGAGACGCCCCAGGAGGAGATGGTGCTAAGAAACTATGGCTTCAGTACATCATTGCTAGCCCTGTCGGACCAAACGAAACACCACAACAGGTCTACGGAAGATGGGTGGACGGCGAAGATGAGGATGAAGATGCCCATATTAGCAGGGCTAGAGAGCAACTCAAAAGGGACGTTTCCCTGCTAAATGTGTGGCACAAAATGAAAGAAGTTATATCTCCAAATAGGTATATTAAAGTTCTGCGGATGATTGTTAAGGAAAAAGGGAACGAAGCTGTCTTTGTGAAAATAGCCCCTAATAGCACGATGCTGAAAATTGAAGCCTCCGTTAAGAAGTGGGATCGCCTGACTAAGCATAACGCTGAGAGGAGGAGAACCGGACCAGTCGCTAGTCGCACCCGAGGGAACGAACAGCAAACCCAACAGGGAGCTCAGCAACCAGTGCAGACTGGCCCCTACATAAGACCGCAGCAACAGAGAACGAACGGGAATCAGAGACAGGCCACCCAGCCAGGACAGCAGACGAGGCCCCAACCAAGACAACAGCCAGCAGTGCGAAGACCAGGTCCAGCATATATGCCCAAAGAAGAATTTGACAAACTGAACCCAGAAGAAAGGAAGGCCTTCCTCGAGGCTCGCAAGGCAGCAGCCTCCGGGGGGCCTGGGAAATAATGGAGACAGAGGCACGGGTCACCCTAGAAGGAGTTTACAGGATAGGGAATAACCTTTACGCTAAGGTGGAGGGAACGCCCTATTTAGTAGACACAGGGGCCGAGGTGTCCATGACCCGTAAGGCCTTAAAACAAATTGGACACCTAAAAGTAATGGTAGCTGATGGCTCGATTGCCAAAATGCCGGTAGGAATTTGGAAGGGGATTGTGTGGGTGTTGGGACCACACAATTTGTTGACGTTAAAAGATGCAGAAGAAATCGAAAAGCTTAAAAATAAAAAGCAGGTTGCGAAAAAGAGATGGGAAAAACTAAAACCGAAATTAGTGAAAGTAGGCCCTACAAAAATAATACCCGACCAAGAATGGTATAAATCAGTAGATGTACCTGCCGTAAAAGCCCAACAAATCCAAGACAGTGTATTAACACTGGAAGGGAAAAAGAAATTGGGTGAAATTTTAGACAAAGCCGCCATCGCAGATTTTAAAAATGATTGCGGTGATTTAGGCGCAAATTATATGCATATTATAATTGGGGGGGTACATCCGCCAGTAAGGCAATATCCCCTCAACCCCGGAGCAGTGGCCGAAATGGAGGTAATTGTAAAAGAATTATTACCACTTGGCATTATTCGTGAAGAACTAAACCCTATTACCAATAGCCCAATTCAAGCTGTTAAAAAACCTGAAGCGGTAGGAGGGGGATGGAGGTCAGTCATTAACTTTAAAGCTCTAAACCGCCGAACGGTGGCTAACCGAGCGAGCCTCATAAACCCCCAGGCGTCTTTAAAAACATTAAGAGTAAAGAAGTATAAATCATGTATTGACCTTGCAAATGGATTCTTTTCCCTGAGAATTGCCAAAGCATCACAAGGGAAAACAGCGTTTACGCATAAAGGAAAAGCATACGTTTGGCAACGGTTGCCGCAAGGATATAAGAACTCCCCGAATGTATTTCAATCAGCTGTCTTGCATATTTTGGAAGGTCTCCCAGTCACAGTTTACATCGATGATGTGTTCATCGCTAGTGACACGGAGGAGGAACATTTGGAGATTCTGCAGGCCGTAATCGAACGAGTGACGGAGGCAGGATTAAAACTAAATCTTAAGAAGTGTCAGCTTGCCAGGTTTCAGGTAGATTACCTGGGATTCCAAGTGTCTGAAGACTTGGGGCTGTCGCAAGCGTATCGAGAGAAAATAGAACAGATTTTGCCTCCAACCTCCGAGAACGAGCTACAGAAAATATTAGGACTGTGTAATTATGTTCGAGATCATGTCCCGTATTATCAGAAATTTGCGAGACCCCTTTATGCCCGATTGCGTAAGAATCCTAACGAAAAGAAAACAGAATATTGGCCATGGTCGGCTAAAGACCAAGAGAATTTAGAAGGGCTCAAAAACGCAGTAAAAAATGCTATACGCCTCGAACCGAGAAGCTTGGAAGTTAGGCTAGTTGCCGAGATACAATGTGACGAAGATAATGCAATGGTGAGTGTTAGTAATGAAGGTGCCGGCTTAGTGACACTATGGACTTACACTATAAATAATGTTGAGAAAAAGTTTCCCCAGGAGGAGAGAGAATTAGCGGTCCTTGCTAAATATTGGGGAACATTAAAAGATCAAGGTATAAAAGATATTACGCAGAGTCAAGTACATCGATACTTGCGTAAAGACACGCTGGAAAGTACTAAAGCAACTAATGTGAGATGGGGGAGGTGGGAAGATATCCTGCTTGACCCTGATTTAGAGATAGGACCAGCAAAATCCATATCTAAAAAACAGGTGAAAACTGTAAATAGTGAGGAGAAACCATATGAATGGATTCTATACACAGATGGATCCAAAAAGGGTGAAGACCAGCATGCCCACTGGGGCTTCATCCTGAAACACAATGGTAAGGAGATAAGCCGCCGGAAAGGTCAGACTCCTGGCAGTGCCCAAGCAGGAGAGGCTACAGCGGTGTTAGAAGGATTGTTAGAGGCCATAAGACTACACGTGAGTCGAGTAAGACTTATAACCGATAGTCACTATTGCGCTCAGGCGCTCAAAGAATATTTATCCATTTGGGAAGGAAATGGGTTTGAAGGGGCGAGGAGTAAAGAAATTGCTCATGCTGAGTTATGGAAGAAAATAGCCGAGTTAAGGTTAAATATGAATATCGACGTTGTTCACCAGAAAGCCCACGTTAGAGAGGGGGCTCACTGGAGAGGGAATGATGAAATAGATAAATACGTCCAGGAGAGAAGATTGATAATTGTAGGAGCAGAAAAATGGGACAATACCCCCAAAGGAGGAAAAGTGGTCCCAAATGAGTTTGTGTGTGAGGTTACTAAGGCCGTACATGAAGCGCTAGGCCATGTAAGTGCCTTGCCCACAAAGAGGGAGCTGGAGAAACTGGAACTTTGGATCCCAGAAAAGAAAATCCGTTCAGTTATACGAAATTGCGAGTTGTGTAATAAGTATAATGTAGGACGCCGAGGGCAACGAGTGGACGGATTGACGATCAAAAGCACTGTTCCATGGGCATCAGTTTGCATGGACGTAGCAGGCCCCATGGGAGTAAACGGCACTAAAGGTGAGAAGTATCTTGTTGTGCTTGTTGATTTGATGTCAGGACATTTTGGATTAAAAGCGGTGCGTAGTGCGAATGCTAATAGCGTACTAAAAACACTGGAAGAGGGTTGTATGTGGTTAGGCATACCGAGAGAGTTAAGAACTGACAATGGAACTCATTTCAAAAACGCTACAATAGACAGGTGGTGTCAAAAGTGGGGAATAATAAGAACTTACTCTCCGCCTTACACCCCTCAAGCTAATGGCGTGGCTGAACGAACCATTGGCCTAGTTAAATGTTGGCTCGGGAAAAATGCTAATGGAAAAGAATGGAGTGAAAAATTGGTGGAGTTGGTCAAGGACCTGAATGGGAGGAGCAGAGCAGATAGACCTTCCCTTTCAGAGGAATTAAACCAGCGCCTCTTTGTCGCTCCTGAGGTAGGACGAATGCAAAGTACAGAAAACACGCAGAAGGGAAAGTGCCCATTTCAGGTAGGACAGAGAG
Source organism: Festucalex cinctus (assembly GCF_051991245.1). NCBI lineage: Eukaryota > Metazoa > Chordata > Actinopteri > Syngnathiformes > Syngnathidae > Festucalex > Festucalex cinctus. The sequence continues at coordinate 27,582,254 of NC_135417.1, forward strand.
TGTGGATAAAATCTCATGGTCCATCTGATAGCCAGGCAGTAAAAGCGAAGTATGACCAATCTGACATTATTGAAGAAGTTTTAGACAGAAATACAGTGCGATTGAAAAACAAGGGACTCCAAGGGGTAGAGCAGCTGAAACCAATGCCAGTTAATTCAGCCTGAAGTTAAGGAGTAAGACAAATAATAAAAAAAATGGAACCAGCCACTCCGCCCTTTGTCAAGCTCGCTATAGTGAAAGGAGCTGTCATCGTGCGGAGGACTGAAAAGGAAATAATGGTTGGTAGGGCATTTAATCTTTGGATAAATGTAGTAAGAGGTTATATTAGTAATAGAGTAGAAGATTTTAGTTGGCAACCGGCTATCTTGACCTGTATAATTTGTAGTGGCCGCCAGGAGGAGGAGGAACAGATGGAGATGGGTAAAGTATTGGAAACTCCAGCCGCGAGGTCAAAGGCGGAATGGAGGGAAGGGCCAGCAAAGGGAGAGAGCGCCTCCCCTAACAAGGAGGAGCCAGAAGAGAAAAAGTACAAGTTCGAGTTGAGCGAAGACAGTGAGGACGACGAGGTAAGAGAACACAAGGACCTCAAGATAGTTTTGTCACACCTTTGGAACAGACGCCAGGATCCACAGCCTTCCACATCTTCAGAGAAGTAACAACAAGAAGCAGATGGAAGACGAGATTGCTGAGCTGAAGAATCGAATAACCAGGTTAGAAACAAGTAAAGAATTAGTAGAAAATATCCTAAGAGGATTAGTACCGACTCTACATGATCTCTTCCAAGATCTTGGTCAATTTAGGCCATATTGGGTGTCTTTAGTTCAACAATTCCATGAAGAAGCCTCCCTGAATAGAGAAATGAGAGAACAGATGGAGATGGGTAAAGTATTGGAAACTCCAGCCGCGGCAAAGGGAGAGAGCGCCTCCCCTAACAAGGAGGAGCCAGAAGAGAAAAAGTACAAGTTCGAGTTGAGCGAAGACAGTGAGGACGACGAGGTAAGAGAACACAAGGACCTCAAGATAGTTTTGTCACACCTTTGGAACAGACGCCAGGATCCACAGCCTTCCACATCTTCAGAGAAGTAACAACAAGAAGCAGATGGAAGACGCGATTGCTGAGCTGAAGAATCGAATAACCAGGTTAGAAACAAGTAAAGAATTAGTAGAAAATATCCTAAGAGGATTAGTACCGACTCTACATGATCTCTTCCAAGATCTTGGTCAATTTAGGCCATATTGGGTGTCTTTAGTTCAACAATTCCATGAAGAAGCCTCCCTGAAAAGAGAAATGAGAGAAAGGATTAGAAAATTAGAAAAAAGAATCGCGGAAGTAGAAGCCAAGGTACAGAGGTCCAACCAAACCCCCGTGAATCTCGAACAGGAGAAGCCACCAGGACCCTCAACGGCCCTGTTGTTTGATTATCAAGAGTTTTTATGAAATCAGATGCAAGAAAGATTGGCTGAATTGCGGACCAGATATGATGAAGATAAGTAGTCAAAAGATAAAAAAAAGCTAGGAAAATTGATTAGCAATAGATTAAAAAACCCCTCCTATTTAAAAGAAAATAAATTTTTGTATATAGAAAAGATAACTGTGTAATGAAGGCCAACCCAAGAAAAGGAGGAGGAGCTAATGAGATGTTAAAACGCAACAATCCTTAAAGGACAAGACCAAAAGAAGAAAGCATGAAACGGAGCTACGAGATGGAGGAAGAGCAAGGTTGTAGCAAGCTAGTAATACCTGGAAAACTGTTCAGCCAAGGCAAGGGGACGTCTCGAGCGGCAAGGATGGAATCCGCCTGGATACGGGACCCCGATGTATGACATACCTCGACCTGCGACTCTGAACGTGCCTCACCCCCTGACTCTAGAGGTAGGAGAAGGGCCGCATGTCTATTATAATGGAGGAACAATTATACACCAACCGAAGTGCAGAAAGACAGAGAACTATTATGAGACTCCAGTGAATGAAGACCCACCGGACACTGTTGATGAACAACCTAAAGCTATCAACCGCCACCGACAAAATTGGAGGTATGGAAGAGTTCTGATGACTATCAAACTTTGTTTCATGGTAATACTTTTGATATATTACTTGATGAGACAAAAATCTAGCATCGCTAGCACAGCCCCGATTAATCCCCTCGACCTGGTAGAAATACGGCATGGCTCCACTAAAATAACCAACCAGACGTGCTGGAAGGTGGAGGTGAAGCATGTTTGTGAGGAATGGAGAAGGAAGAAGGGAGCCTGTGGTGCCGGAGAGGAAAAACCCTGTGAGGTAGGATGGAGAAGGGAGAAGATAGCAGTAATAAATTCCTATCTTCGCACCTTCAACAGCACATATTATAGTGAACCCTTGAGGTTTTGAGAAGGAGTACTACATATCCTGTAATCAAAAAGCAAGTGTGCACATCCAGTGATTCTACGAGTTGATAACACAACAAGCGACTTCACAGTCAATATTGCCTTATTATGTCTGGAGAAGCAAGAACAAAGAATCATCAGAAAGAACTGGGTCCAGATCGGGAAGGAAGAACCTGCTTGGTACTTTAACGAATATTGTGCAGGACTGCCAGACGCAACAGGTGGATACTGGGTGAAGACAGGCCATGACGCCCCTGACTTCACCTACCCGGCGGCCCGACGAAATGACACTTGTACCGAGTTTCGCCCGGCATGGGACCCATATTGGAACTGCATAACCTTTCGGTGCGAGGAGCCAGGGATCAACGGGACCACTGATTACCTGCCAGGTACTCCTATTCCATCATCAGGTAGGTCACCTAAATCTCTTAAGCTACGTGGGTTTGGAAAATTTGAAAAGCCTGTATCAATACCACAGAAAAAATTAGTAATAACGCGACGGCCAGGATGCAAGTTAATGTTAGAAAAGGCCTAGTCGTATAATAATAGCCATTGTGATTGGAATATGATGAAATATTGTTTTGAGCCCTATCATATGTTTTGTTATGCAGATGAGGGTAATAGAATTATACTCTCCGATATAGGGCTTAGGGGTGATGTAAGTTTAATCCTGAGTCCCTTTATTAGGTTATATGCCGGAAATGCATTAGACCAAAAGAAAATAGAAGTGAAACATGAAGTATGGCTAAATGATTCCTTTCCATGGATATGGAAAAGAGGTACATTTATATTGAAATCAACCTTTAATAAAACTTTGGGAATAAATGTGTTAAAAGTAGTATGGGCACGGATGTGGGCTCAACGTATTCCTACACCGGATGATTTATATAATGTCCCAAAGGTTGATTTTGATAAAATTGACCAATGTGTAGCATTAAGAATTGTCAACTTCCGCTTACCCGCAGGACTTATATCGGGAAATATGTCCTGATCGACTCTCCAATTAAAGGGTTAGAAATTCCCCTTTTTCCTCACCAGGTCTAAGGCGTCAGCGTGAGGAGACAGGAATTAGATAAGCCGATATATCAAAGTGGATTCACCTAGGTTTGTTCACTGTCTTCTTATCATGAGGCCAATCCGTTTTCATCCACCTATCAATCCTGAGTGAGTAACCACACACACAGAGCCCAGGAATGATAATCTGAACACCTCACTTAAATTGGCAGCTCCACTTTTCTAAGTTGTTTGCATTTGTTATTGACCAAGTAATTTAATAATCCTTGTTAGGATCATACGGACTTGTTACATATCAAGCTGGAGTATTTGACTTTATTAATACAGATGGAGACACTCATTAGATGTTATTCGAGTGCACTTACCTTTTTCCAAACGTCCGTTGTCGTCGTGTCCTCAAAGAGGGGAAAAAATAATATTGATGCGGACTTATAAAATGTCCAAAAAGAATAAAATAAAATCAAAGACAAATAATAAGGTCTTATAAAACGACCTTGGACTTATAGAACGTCCAAAAATAAATAAAATAAAAGTTAAAACAAACCAAACAAACTAATTAAATCACAATTAGTTTTTCAATCATTTTATTTGGTCTTATAAAATGACCTCGGACTTATAAAACGTCCAAAAAAGAATAAAACCAAAACCAAATAAAATAGACAAAACAATAAAATGATTGATTCAAACATTGTCTTTTAAACAATTTTATTGACAATAATAAGACAACCAATATTAATCATAAAAATCACATTTAATGATAAAACCTTAAATAAATCAAAATAAAATAAAATAAAAACAGGAGATCAAGAATAATATAACCTTTTACAAAAGCTTTCTAAGATTGATCATTTCTCGGAAAAGCTTAAGACCTGATTCACAATAAGATGTTTTTGGCTAAAAATAATTTAAAGATATGAGAGTGTATTAAATGACCCCCACCCTAACTCGCGATTAGTCATTCATATCTTCCTATTATACATCATTATTGATAAAAGTTTTATACTTCACCCAATCATTGAAGATAATTCCAGTCACGGCTAGTCCAAGTCCTTCGGAAAAAAATCGTAAGTCCTCAAACAGCCATAAATCCATCTTCAGAAATACACTCCATCCAGACCACATCGCAGGGAAAAAAGGGCGTCGATCCCAGCTGGTGACGACCTTTTATCACTTTGGGTCATATCACTGATTTCTTCCGGTAAGTGTCCTTCCGCATCTCCTCATATCAATGCGCACTTGTTGAGACTCATTCTCAGTAATTTTCCACAGATGAGTCATGAATTCTTTACAATTGAATCATGGATACACAACGTTGAATGAAAATATGAGTCATACATACTTTACACATGAGTCATGAACACACAACGTTGAATGAAAATATGTCAAAGGTCATGGCTCTATTCGACAATGATAAACGTTAAAATAAATAACATCATAGATATATTACTTAAGCAAGCATGAATAACATATATATACATGACATGTTAATCCCAAATTCTCTCAGGGAACTTAACAGGTTAATTCCAGTTCTTGTTTCACATCTTGTATATCATTGTTGAATCAAACAATACATACAGGTAATCTTTTCAATGCAGTTACAGCAATATTATCAGCGATAAAAGACAGTATCACTTGTAAATAAAATAAAAGAAAAGAAAAGAAAAGAAAAGACAGCAATACTTCATAGTTGGGCTCAATGTGCTGTAAACATTGCTCCATAAATCAGGTTAACAATTGTCGAATATAGATTGTGTTGTGTGTATTATTACTTAATTCAGGATATCATTTATCTATTTATCTACACTTCTGGCCTTATAAGGAATGTATGTCCGTTTGTTGAGTGGGTGGCTTAGTTGTACAGGTTTGGCGGCATCTGGTGGTTACTTTGAGGAACTACACCCAGAGGCCAAAGAATAATTCTCGGTCCTACAGACACCAATTGGTCTCTAACTAAGAATTGAGTCTAGCCCATTAATTTGTTATCTCATTTTACATGATATGGCGTTTCATCTGACCCTACTCAATCCACTCAATTCAACAGAATGTATAACAGATTGCATAAGAAAGAGTGGATAAGTGGAATTTCACCGCGATGCCCCTTGGTGGAGACAGGAACGCCACCTTTGACTCATTGGATATATAACTGTAGAGGGTTGAAGACAAACCTAACGATTAAAGGGGTGCTACAAGCATGGAAAGAAGGACACACGAGAGATGAAAGTAAGATGTGGTGGGGGCTCAATAAAGATGAGATGGCTCAAGATGTGATACCTTGCTTAGGAGAGTCGGAGAATTATTGGGTTAAATATCAATATATGGCGACGGTGTACTCTAGAGAGAACGATATTTGGCCTGACGTTGAAAGACCAGCCTTATATGCTAATCCAAGGCCGTGGGAAATGTTTTGTAAGGGGGGAGAAAATTTGGAAAATTTTAATGAATGTACAGTTGTACTAGCTCGTATACCCTGTTATAAAGTCTCCCGATTTCAGAATTTTTGTAATGTACGTTATCGCGATGAGGATTATGCCAATTATGAGGGTGTAGTATGGATCAAGGATAATAGTAATCAATGGATCCGGAGTCAAGCTGCAGGTAGAGAATATTGTATGCGATGGGACAAAGATCATGACTTATCCAAAATGGTAGGATTAAAGATTATCCCCAAGCCTCCTGACGCTATTATGCAGATTTTAGAAGGTCATGCATTTAGGAAGACCCTTTGTAAGGGGGATATAGTTACAGGGTTTGATTGGTTGGGATTTAATAAGATTTATGGCCCTGGCACATGCCACGAACCTGCTGAAAGATGGCTGCATTGTGGACACAGTGACGAATATGATCATAAGGGGGAACATGTATGTACTTGTATGAGAGAATAGGATTGGCAATAAAAGGTGTAATAAAAACTGTGGCCACTACAGCCGTTGAAGTTGTAGAAGATGTAGCGGAGACGGCGGTTATTGGGATAAGTACAAGGCTGTATGGTTTATTATATGATGTAGGATTATGGTTCCTGCTAGTGTTAGGAATTGTCCTGTCAGCAGTTATAGCTTTTGCAGTTATCAAAAGAGGGACCTTGGCATTATCTGCCCACCAAAATTATAAAGAGAAAACCTCACCAAATAAGGTTAAAGCTCAGTTATTGGCCAACGAGCTGCAGAAAAAATGGGGGGGCCGACTAAGGGGAAATTACTGAGCAGTAAGGATGGGCTTTAGAAAAGGGCGGGATCGACCCAATCATAAATAAGACGCCCTAGACCTGACCTCCTCACTTCTCATTGAAATCTTTTGGCGGAACAGTAACCAACAACTAACCATGGCTTGTAATGCTTTGGGTAAAGGTATCATTGGAAGACCAGGAGCCCTTCAAAACGTGAGTAATAAAGTGGAATATTGGATAATTTATGTAATATGGGTTTTTATTGTTGTATTGGATTGGGCGAACAACTAAATTAATATTATGGGGAATAATTTTAATTCTCCTTTGGTTATGTCTGGTCGACCACTTGGTTTTAGTAATTTGGTTTTTTTAAATGTATTTTTTTATTTACTCTCCCGCCAAGAGGTCCCGCTACTCGGAAGAGCGACCACACCCTCGCTCTCCCGTAGTAGAGGTGTTCCGCATTGATGGAGTAGATGCGGATGGGAATTTAGACCAAGATCAGAATGTATATATTGGGAGCCGCGATATTTTAGGTCCCCCCCCAGGTCTAAGAATTGTCGAATTGTGTATGTGTGTTTAACAGGATAACCAGGATAAGCCGCGATGTGTCTTCTGTGGAAGCGATCTCCTCACGTCCGCTTGGGTGGTGGGGGACGCTTTCTATGGACACTGCTGCTATCCTTTGCCCGCAGAGGATGAGAGTAGAGAAATGTCGCTCATACCAGACGGGCTTTTTCTAAATTTCGTCAGTGATCTCTTCATTGATATCCAGTGTGGTTCCTGGGTATGGCCTGGCTTTGACGTTGGAAGGTTTGGTTCAAAGTCGCTTGAAAGAGATACGTTATTATGTTAACGTTGAGGGTGAATTCATCGGGAGAACTTTCCCTTTAATGCGCATGATATGGCGCCTGCCTGACGGTACTCGGCGCTTGACTTTCAACACCTCGGCTGGCTTCTGTGTAGCCGCCACTCCTTTGAGACAGGTCGGACCTAATCGGGATGAGTGGCCCTACGAGCCTGTAACGCCCTCCTCGCCCTTCCTGGACCGGGTTGACGAGCCTGGGGAACCCAGTGCCGCCCGACGGGATGCTCCAGTTGGTAAGGTTATGCCACTGTTGAGATCACCCTCCCCCACGGTTTCATCGACCACTGATGACCCGGAGGGTGTGCCAGGCGAGGATGGGGGTGGAACGGGGTCATCTCCCTCCCTGATGATAAGTGAGTTGGGCCTGTGGTCTCCTCTTACTGATCCTCCGTCAGACTCCTTGCCTTCTGAATCCTCGGTGTCTCCGTTGCCGGATGACATAAGGGGGTTGAATGAAGGTGACTGGTTGGGTGACGGGCTTGCCCGGTTGATCGGTTTGGACACCATTGATCTCTAGGCGGGGGTGTTGAATTGAGTGGATTGAGTGGGTCAGATGAAAAGCCATATCATGTAAAATGAGATAACAAATTAATGGGCTAGACTCAATTCTTAGTTAGAGACCAATTGGTGTCTGTAGGACTGAGAATCATTCTTTGGCCTTTGGGTGTAGTTCCTCAAAGTAACCACCAGATGCCGCCAAACCTGTACAACCAAGCCGCCCACTCAGCATCGCCCGGACATCCCATATAAGGGCAATGGCCTAACACGAATTTAGTGTAGATAAATGATATCCTGAATTAAGTTATAGTACACACACACAATCTATATTCGACAATTGTTAACCTGATTTATGGATCAATGATTACAGCACATTGAGGCCAACTATGAAGTTTTGCTGTCTTTTCTTTTCTTTTCTTTTCTTTTATTTACAAGCGATACTGTTATCGCTGATAACATTGCTGTAACTGCATTGAAAAGATTACCTGTATGTATTGTTTGTTCTCTCAACAATGACATACAAGATGTGAAACAAGAACTAGAATTAACCTGTTAAGTGTCCCTGAGAGACTTTGGGATTTAACATGTCATGTATATACATGTTATTCATGCTTGCTTAATTAATATATCTATGATGTTATTTATTTTAACGTTTATCATTGTCGAATAGAGCCAAGACCTTTGACATATTTTTATTCAACGTTGTGCACTTATGACTCATTTGTAAAGTATTTATGACTCATCCTTATGACTCATCTGTGGAAAATTACTGAGAATAAGTCTCAACAAGTGTGCATTGATATGCGGAAGGACACTCACTTGAGGAAATCAGTGATATGACCCAAAGTGATAAAAAGTCTTCACCAGCTGGGATCTACGCTCTTTCACCCGGCGATGTGGTCTGGTGTGTTTATGAAGACGGATTAGCGGCTGTTTGGGACTTAGGTTTTTCACGAAGGATCTTTGACTTTTTAGCCGTGAATGGAACGTTCTTCACTGATTGGGTAAAGTACAAAACTTTTATTAATGAGATGTTTAAGAGGAAGATATGAATGACTAATCGCGTGTAGGGTGGGGGCCATTTAATACACTCCCATATCTTTAAATTATTATTTTTAGCCAAACACATCTTATTTTGAATCAGGTCTTGAGCTTTTTTGAGAAATGATCAATCTTGGAAAGCTCTTATAAAAGGTTTAAATATTATTTCTTTTTTTTCTTTTTTTCCCCTTTTTTTTTCTTCTTCCTTTTTTTTATAAAATATTTATAGCATTTTTGTATTGCAGGGATTCATTCAATGATTTATACTTTGGTCTCAAACAGTGGTTGTGCACAATAAAGTATGATTAACTGATGAGAGGGTGGCTAATATTCCTCCAAACAAAGATCCGTGTCATATCTTGTGTACAATGTTGAAGAGGAGGAATAAGGCAGGGTGGGTGGTGGTTAGATGACGCCTCGATAAGAATATACTCTAGATCAGAGGTCTCCAAGCTCGGTCCTCGAGAGCCCCCAACCAGGCCGCTTTCCATGTCTCCGTCCTTCAGCACAGCTGAATCTAATGATCAGCCAATCAGCAAGCTTTGCAGAAGCCTGATAACGATGCCGATCATGAATCAGGTGTGTTAATGGAGAGAAACAGGCTGGATAGGGGCTCTCAAGGACCGAACCCGGAGACCCCTGCTCCAGATGCAATGACAATGGGCTCCTTGCACAAATCCACCGCTTAGCGGCTGTTTGGGACTTAGGTTTTTCACGAAGGATCTTTGACTTTTTAGCCGTGAATGGAACGTTCTTCACTGATTGGGTAAAGTACAAAACTTTTATTAATGAGATGTTTAAGAGGAAGATATGAATGACTAATCGCGTGTAGGGTGGGGGCCATTTAATACACTCCCATATCTTTAAATTATTATTTTTAGCCAAAAACATCTTATTTTGAATCAGGTCTTGAGCTTTTTTGAGAAATGATCAATCTTAGAAAGCTCTTATAAAAGGTTTAAATATTATTTCTGATCTCCTGTTTCCAATTCTTATTTGATTTTTTATTGATTTAATGTTTTAGTTTTAAAATGTGACTTTTATGATTTATATTGGTTATTTTATTATTGTCAATAAAATTGTTAAAAGATTTTGATTCAATCATTTTATTGTTTTGTTTTAATTTTTATTTTATTTTTTTGGACCTTTTTTATAAGTCCAAGGTCATTTTATAAGACCAAATGAAATAATTGAAAAACTAATTGTGAATTAATTAGTTTATTGTTTCGTTTTAATTTTTATTTTATTCCTTTTGGACGTTTTTATGAGTCCAATGTCATTTTATAAGACCAATAAAATAATTGAAAAACTAATTGTGAATTAATTAGTTTATTGTTTCTTTTTAATTTTTATTTTATTCCTTTTGGACGTTTTTATGAGTCCAAGGTCATATTATAAGACCAAATAAAATAATTGAAAAACCAGTTGTGAATTAATTATTTTATTTGTTTCTTTTTCTTTTTATTTTCTTTTTATTTTTTTTTGGACATTTTATAAGTCCGCATTATTATTTTTTTAAGACGGACAACAGCATCGGATGTCCGGAAGAAGGTAAGTGCACTCGAATAACCTCTAACCAGTGTTTCCTTCTGTATTAATAAAGTCAAATACTCCTGCTTGATATGAAACAAATCCGTATGATCCTAACAAGGATTATTAAATGACTAGGTCAATAACAAATGCAAACAACTCAGAGAAGTGGAGCTGCCAATGTAAGTGAGGTGTTCAGATTATTCCTGGGCTCTGTGTGGTTACTCACTCAGGATTGATAGGTGGGTGAAAACGGATTGGCCTCATGATAAGAAGACAGTGAACAAACCTAGGTGAATCCACTTTGATATATCGGCTTATCTAATTCCCGTCTCCTCACGCTGACGCCTTAGAGCTGGTGAGGAAAAAGGGGAATTACTAACCCTTTAATTGGAGAGTCGATCAGGACACATTTCCCGATTTAAGTCCTGCGGGTAAGCGGAAGTTGACACTTCGTTGTGTAGAGGGGACAACAGCGGGGATGTTGGTGATGGTGCCGGCGACCTTCCTTTTCGTTCATCGGTGGGGCGCATCGTCGGAGGTTTTTCTTGTTGCGAGTCAGTCGTTTGTAGTAGGGCGAGAAGATGCTATCCCGCTTCGGGTCCGCTTCCTATTTTTATGCTTGGAGGGGCGGGATAAGGTAGGAGGGTGTGGGGAGGGGGGAATGAGGGTTAGGGGGAGGGGGATGGCGGTGGATAAGGCTTAATCAAATTTCAAGGTTTTTCTCACCCCTGTGAAATTCAGCCACAATCTGCTGTTAGAATACAGGGCAGAAATTCTCTCAGACTCGCACAGCATGCGGTCCTGCCATTCGTTCCATGGCACACTCACTATTTGGTAAAAAACACCGCATTCCGTGTTAAATGATTCCAGCGTAAAATACATATGTGCTGGCTCCCTACAACCTCCTGTGGTTTTTGGACAATCTTCTGCTTTAACGTGCTCGATCTTTACTCTGAAGTACCATCGTCCGTTTGGACCGGATCTACTGATCCATGTAAAGCATAAAATCTCACCGCTCTCATCCGACGGTGACGTCGTGTACTCCTTAAAGCTCTTGGGCACGAGTTCGGTGATAATCCCCCAGTCATTAGAGTTCAGAGTCCCGAAACCAGTTGTCGGAGTCGTCTTGATACCGTCGTATTCCATAAAAATACACAGCTCACCCATCTCGTACAAAAAACGATACCCCCAAAAAACTCAGTTCAGAGGCCAATTCATTCTCAAAACCCCTTCTGCAGGTTTTTGAACACGGCGTAAAAATATTCTCTGTTTGCGGGGCGTCCTTAGTGGGCTCAATACTTGCATTAAGACGCTAGTCTCGGCGATTACGCGATGGTTTGTCTGTGACATTTTTGTTTCAGGTCTCACGGCTTAAATGAAAAGAAAATTGAATCTTCCGCCTCTAGTCAGTCTAAAACACACACCCCTGCCTTTAAATCTGTCCCACTCTATTACCACGTGGTATTTAATCTAAAAAAAGAAAGAAAAAGTGCAAACCCCTCTACGTCGTCCATTTATTTTTATTTATTTATTTATTTATTTATTTATTTTTTAAAAAAAAAAGGAAAACCCGTCAAAGGGGACACAACTTCACATCCTGAAACACCGGTAAGTTTCTTTTATTTATTTTAAAAAAACAAGAAGCAAATAGATTACATTTTTTTAATATTCACAACACTTGAACTCGAATAAGAGAGCCTCGTACTAATTTACATTCACGCGCACACATACACGATAGAGGCGCTAGGTGGGGGGAGCGCTTCCTGCACGACCCCGGTTGATACCCCCCTCTACTTCAAAGGGGTTACGGGGGGACCTTTATCACTACTCGCGTGAAAATTTTCAGGATTGCAGGGGGGGCGCTTCCTCCACGACTTCAAAGGCGGGGGTCCTTCCTGTGACATGATATGAAGGAGAGCTATCAGTTTGATGAAAAGTTTTTTTTTAACAAGAGGATAACGACTCACCACGATTTATGATTAGCAGACGGTGGAACTATGGGGGGCCTATATCACGACTCCGGGGTCTTGCAAGGGGAGAGGGCCGGGGGTGCTTCCTGTCACGATCTTGAATAACGGATGTGGGGGGGGGGGGGGGTCACGACATTATCTACCGGAAACACATGTACACTGGGGGTGAGAGGTATTAGGCAGGGGTACAGAAGGGGAGGGGTGATGGGGTCACAACCTTATCTACCGGAAACATATGTTCGTTGGGGGGGGGGGGGTTCGGTGGAGGAGGGGGACCGGAAACATATGTTCACTGGGGGGTGGGAGGGGGTGGGGGGTGCGGTGCTGGAGGGGGGGGGGGGGGGGGGGGGGGTGAGGGGGGGGGGGGACCGGAAACATATGTTCGCTGGGTGTGGGAGGGGGTGGGATGCTGTGCGGGAGGGGGGTAGAGGCCATCCATCAAATTTTGACAGGAGCTGTCCTCGGCTTCTGATTGGTTAGGGGGGTGGGAAGGGGGCGGGGCTTAATTCAAAATAATGGTTTCTGATTGGTTGGGGGGCGGGGTACCTGTCAAATTTTGACAGGTGGTGTCCCGGCTTCTGATTGGTTAGGGAGGCGGGGCTTAATTCACAATAACGGCTTCTGATTGGTCCTGAAGGGTCATAAATCAGATTTTGACGTTTGCTGTCCTGTATCCATATATGTCTGGTACTAAACTGAAGATGGAGCTAGACACAGGATCTGCTCTATCTGTCATTTCTAAGGCAGATTACAAGCGATTGTTCTCCCACCTACCATTGCTGAGGACCTCGGTGCGACTCAAAACCTACACAGGTGAAAAAGTGAGGCCTGTAGGTAAATTAAAAGTGTCAGTTACACATAGAGGAGAAACACGACAACTGATGCTCTATGTACTGAAAAAGGGAGGTCCTCCACTGTTGGGGCGTGAATGGTTGAGGAAGATCAGGCTGGATTGGCACACCATCAAGGCTCTACACGTGGCACGAAAAGAGAAGGGCAACACAAATAATGCCACAAAGAGACTCTCGCAGCTGCTTGAAACACATAAAAAGGTGTTTGCTGAAGGAATTGGAACATTAAAAGGAATAAAGGCAAGAATCGAGTTGGACGAAGGCACAACTCCAAAATTCCACAAAGCACCCTCAGTACCTTATGCACTGCGTCACAAGGTGGAGGCTGAACTTGAGAGTTTGGTGGCCGCAGGAATCCTGTCCAAGGTTGATTGGAGCGACTGGGCAACGCCTATTGTACCTGTGACCAAGAAAAGACAGTCTGACGGCATTCGCATATGTGGAGACTTCAAGGTGAGCGTTAATCCTGCGCTACACACTGTACAGTACCCACTGCCGCGCATCGATGACATCTTTGCATCACTGGCTGGAGGGAAAAGTTTTCAAAGATTGATCTAGCCCAAGCCTACCTACAAATGGAAGTGGAGGAGTCCGACAGAAAACTCCTCACCATTAACACTCATAAAGGACTGTTACAATACAACAGGCTCGTCTTTGGTGTTGCATCAGCGCCAGCAATATGGCAAAGAGCGATGGATCAAGTGCTTCAAGGTGTTCCAGGAACACAGTGTTATCTCGATGACATCATCGTAACCGGAAAGGATGACGACGAACATCTGGAAAACCTGAGCAAGGTGCTTGCCAAACTGAGCGAGTACGGCTTACGTGCAAAGAGAAGTAAGTGTGAGTTTTTCAAGAGCAAGATCTCATACTGTGGACATGTCATCGACAAGCACGGGTTACACAAATCTCAAGACAAGATTGATGCAGTGCTTCAGGCACCGAAACCTGAAAATGTGTCACAACTGAGGTCATACTTAGGGTTGGTGAACTACTATCACAAGTTCCTTCCAAATCTAGCATCAACGCTACACCCACTTAACGCGCTTTTGCAGTCCGGAGCAAAATGGGAGTGGTCAGAGCAGTGTGAGAAAGCCTTCAAAGAGACGAAAAGACTGATGACCTCAGATGAACTGCTCACACATTATGACCCAACACGACCTATCAGACTAGCATGTGACGCTAGTCCCTATGGAATTGGGGCAGTCTTGTCGCACAGCATGGAGGATGGCTCTGAACGTCCTATTGCTTTTGCTTCGAGGTCTCTGACAAGTGCAGAACGCAATTACGCGCAAATTGACCGTAAAGCCCTCAGTCTGGTAACAGGTAACAGTACCTGTACGGACAAAGGTTTACCTTGGTGACAGACCACCAACCCCTGGTGTCCATTTTCAACCCCCGAAAGGGAATCCCAGTGATGTCAGCAACCCGTTTACAACATTGGACACTTTTCCTGGGAGCTCACTCGTACGACATTGAGTTCAAGGGAACCAAACAACACTGCAATGCTGATGGATTGTCACGCTTGACAATGGCAACAACAGCGGAAGACAAGATTTCCTCTGGAGACCCTGCAGAGGTGTTCCATAACACAGTGATGGAGCATCTACCTGTAACAAATGCTGAAATACAGAGACACACCAAGAATGATCCGACATTGTCAAAAGTGTACGAAATAACAATGCAGGGATGGCCAGCCCACGGTGACGCAATGTTCCCAGATTTTTCAGCCAGACGAGACCAATTCTCTGTTTGTCAAGGAACCTTGCTGTGCGGCTCACGTGTTGTCGTTCCTTCAAAACTGCGAGCCAGAGTGTTAGAAATGCTACATGAAGGACACTTGGGCACAGTTAAAATGAAGAGCCTGGCCAGAAGCTATGTTTGGTGGCCAGGAATTGACAAACAACTAGAAGATCTAGCTAAGGGCTGCTCAGGATGTCATCAAGTCCAGAATGCACCATCACCAGCACCTCTTCACCCCTGGGAATGGCCGACAACGCCGTGGCAACGTGTGCATGTTGATTTTGCTGGGCCATTTATGAACTCCATGTTCCTGATCGCTGTTGACGCTCATTCCAAGTGGCCTGAAGTGATACGGATGAAGTCAACTACATCAGAAAAGACTGTAAGTGCTCTCCGGTCCATCTTTGCAAGAAATGGCTTACCTGAACAACTTGTGAGCGACAACGGACCACAGTTCACGTCAGAAGAGTTCAATACATTTATGAAGAAAAATGGCATCAAGCATGTCAAAACAGCTCCCTACCATCCAGCAACTAATGGGTTAGCTGAAAGATTTGTTCAGACCTTCAAAAAGTCCATTAAGGCAATGGACAAGGAGAACATTGCAATCCAACACAAGGTTGACAGTTTCCTCTTCGTCTACAGAAACTCTGTTCATGCAACAACAAACCAAACACCGGCAATGTTAATGATGGGAAGAAATCTCAGGTCACGCATTGACCTCCTTAAACCAAACTTACGGAGGGACGTGCAGAACAAACAATTCAGCAATCTGCCAAGCAAGGCTACCAGAAACTTTGAAATTGGACAGGAAGTCCTGGCACATGACTACAGAGGAGACAAATGGGCCCCTGCAAAGGTTACCACAAGAACAGGTCCACTCACTTACACAGTTGATGTTGGCGAACAAACTTGGAGACGTCATGTGGATCAGATGCTGGACGCACAACCAAAGAACAACAACTCACCACCTACAGATCCAATCTCCAGTGATGACCACACCTCTGCCAGCGACACATCACCTGCAACAGGAACCCTTGCTCCAGACAAAGTATCTGGCACTCCACAAGTCCAGAGGCGTTATCCCGAACGTCATAGAACACCCCCCAAAAGATTGGACTTGTAACATTATTTATTAGTCTGGTCTGTGTTTTGGTTAGTGTGGACTGTTTGAGGTTTAGACACACGTTCACATTCATAGATGATAATGTAAGAAATTAAGATAAAAATGTTCTAACAAATTTGATCTCTAAATGCATGCACGATGTTACAATGTAAATGTTCTATGAATGTAGTGTATGGATCTACTATTTAGAGCGTAGTTACCAGCTCCTCTAATACACGTCACTGTACACATGCGCGGTGTGATTCTGCTTGCTCGTTGTCTGTGATTTGCCTCAAGTCCGCTTCAGTAAAGAGTTGCATTTAAAACCAAGCTTCGAGTGGTCTCCTCTTTAAGTTGTTAAAGACACAACATAGGCGACATGTTTGGAAGATGATTTGGGTGATGTACCCGGTGTTTGCATCCAAAATGTGAGTAAATGTACTGTACAATATACATGATTGATAACACACCAATTTATGGAAAAACAAATTGCTCACCCCACCGAGTTTTCAAATTTGTCATGTACATGTAATTTACAAATGTATTGTGCATTTTTCAAAGAATAAAATGGCTGTATAGGTGTAAATATTACCTGCATTTCAACATAGTTTCTTATTTAAAAGTTTTTTTTTGTTTTTTTTTTAAAGCAAAAAGAAGCTTCATGTCAAGCCTTGCCCTCAACAAGAACCGTAGCAGTCTAAATTTGAGCTAAAGGACATAAAAAGGGTAAGGGTAGTTATTGTAATAATTGGTTTTGATCATCTCAAACAACGTACTTTGCATGTTACATATGTTTATGGAATCTTATTTTCAGGAGTACAGACAGTTTGGTCCAGGCAGAGCTCTTTTGGTGACCGTAGAAACCCAGACCCTCCATGCAGAAAATGCACACCAGATCCAGGATGTTACAAAGGATGGGGACGCTAAATACACTGTGTGCTATTCCAAGTACAGTACAGGAAAGGAGCATTTACAGGACTGTCTCAGAAAATTAGAATATTGTGATAAATTCCATTATTTTCTGTAATGCAATTAAATAAGCATTCATTACAAATCAACTGAAATATTGCAAGCCTTTTATTATTTCAATATTGCTGATTATGGTTTACAGCTTAAGAAAACTCAAATATCCTATCTCAAAATATTAGAATATTTCCTCAGACCAAGTAAAAAAAAAACAAAAAAACATAATATTCCAATTTTCTGAGACAGTCCTGTATTGTGCGCAAAGTCCTGGGGCAGCCAACATTTGGTATGTATTTTTTATTTGAAATATCTACATCCACAATTAGAATTCAACAATCTAATCACAACATAGTGGGAAAAAGTAGGAATAGAAATGAAAGTTAATTCTAATTATTTTGCATACATGTACAACACGATTAAATAATTCAATGGGTATATTATTTCAGAATATATGGAGGATCTTAAGAAGATTGTGGAGACCATCTGTCAGGGGGCCAATCTGGATGAGGACACACTGCTTGAAGACCTTGCGCTGGACCAGGAAGTGCAGAACGAACGCCGACCACTGTGTGCAGACTTTCAGAAGCCAGACAAGGCAGAGGCTGTACCACATACAATTCACACTTTACTTACCGTTAACTTTTTCAGTGGAGAAGTAGCTGAGTTTTAGACATGACAATTTCAGACTCGGATATTGGATTTTGTGACCAATTGTAGGAAGTGCATTGAGCTACTGCCTTTCGATATTTTTTATTTACTTATTTATTAATTATTTTTTTTGTGGGAGATGAATCACTGAATAGTTTGACTGACGACTCGCAAGATGCAATTTGTACATTTGTAAAGTAAAATTGCAAATTTATAGGCATAGCTGATTGTTCTCTATTTGTTCATTTATACTTTGGATGAAAAGAAAAAGGCATGTATTTCTTTTGTATAATTGTATTTATTTTAGGGCTGTCAAAGTTAAAGCGTTAATAGATAAATTAATCACAGAAAAATGTCGCATTAATCACGTATTAACGCAGATTAATCGCATTTTTTTGACCGCACTGAGCCTTGAACGTAACCGCAGATGGTTACATTGAAGGCTGCGCAGGTCAGTGATTAGGTCAATGCACGGCATTTCCTACGCCTGTTGTTCGAAGATGAGCGGGGTGACTCCAGTTGGTGGTAAATTTCACTTTAAAAAACACCCCGACGGGACATTAGATAAAACAAAAGTAACTTGCGTTTAATTAATTAATAATTGCTGAATTGCACCAAATTGATATGATGCTGTTACGTTGTGAGCAATACACTCATGCATGCAATTGCGTACATGCATTTAATCAATGTTTGCAAATGACATTCAGATAATAAAATGCGTTGTCAAAATATTACGGTATTTTGTATTTATTTTATATTACGTGAATACGCAAGTGATTTAGCTGATTAATCGTGATTAATCAAAATTAAAAAGTGTGATTAATCAGATTAAAAATTTTAATCGTTTCACAGCACTAATTTATTTGTATGATATTTCGTGGTATCCTTTGTAGTCATTCGATGGAAATGTTCTCCTTTTTACTGACACTACACAAGAAGGAATCGGTAAGTGGTCTGCAGGACTTCCACACTGAGGCACACCGCTTTGAACGCCCAGTGATGGGTCATCACTGGTTCTGCTGCGCGCCGGACTCTGACAGCAAACACTCTCCTTCACTGTTGCCATTGCTACATAGTTACCACAGGAACACCTGCAAAGCACAAGCAACTTTTTTTTTTTTCTCAAGCCATTTATAACATTTACAAAGAATTTGTTCATTATTTGAGGAAATACTTGGATTATCTATTTCAAGCACTTCAGGAGTCATGCATCTGACTGGTATGAGGTCAATTTAATTTCCAAAATGCATGTTGTAAACTTTTTCCATTGTGAATTGAGTCTCACAGAGGTTGGCATGTGGCAATGTAAAAGGAGCAGTGGTGGCTTCACTTCTTACGACAGCAAGTAAGCAGCATTTAGTTTATGGTTTGCATTTTAAGATGGATAATAAGTTCTATTTTTCTACTACCAATATAAATTAGCTTTTTACTATAACAAGTAAAGCATAATAATTTGAGTGTATTGGACTAAACCAAGCTACATTTTGGCCACAAAGCGTTTGCTATTTCGCCCATACAAAAATATAAACAAGATTATTAGTCCATAATTTCCATTTTAAAATAAAGAGTAAGATTTACCATTCTGTGTTCTGGAGCCTGCCGATGTCGTCCTCTACCTCGTCAGTTTGAAACTGGTCACAGCCACCTTCATTGTATGCAGACGACAGGACACAGTTGCACCAGCACCTTCATCAAGAAAAGGTTCAAATCGATACAGCTAGATACATTCCTGGGCTGAAATATCTTCGTCTGAAAACTGCTTGAGTCGGGAACGTCAAATTCCAACTCTACACTTGATAGCGAGTCAGAAAGCACCTTACTATCCGAATAGTTCTCCATATCCTCGTATTGTTTTCACCAACTTCCGTACTCCCGCTGACGTCACGAGTGTCCAGGCTCGGAAAAAGGGGGCGTCGCCAGTGAGCTGCCATGTTTTGGAAATTCGCAAAAATATCTAATTTTTACAAGCACTTGTCATTGCGTTTTTAACACAGTAATCATTTAAATCATATTATTTGTACTTGTACTCTTTTTTTTTTTTTAAATACTTTTAGGGTGACTTTTTTTCGTGTCCCATACACTTTAAAGCAGTGCTTCTCAAATAGTGAGGCGGGCCCCTCCAGGGGGGCGTGAGGCTTCGTCAAGGGGGGCGCGTTTGACCTCCGGGAACATGCTTTTTTTTTTTTTTTTTTTTAACAGTCTGAGAATAAAGTGCAATTGCACCTCCACTACATTAGGGGGCAGTGGCGCTCTCATTGGCAGAGTGTGTGCAGAGAGCATTCGCTCGGTGGTATAGGGGTTTTGTTTGCACTGAGCATGCGCGCATTGCACACAGCACAGAGTATGAGTATGAAGTGTAGGCACGAAGTGTAGCAGACCCTCGTCTTGTATTGTTGAATTTGGTTAATAAATAAAGGGGGGAAAAAAAGACCCTCAAGCGACACCATGAAAAACTATTTAACAGGTATGAGAAGACAGACGGAGAGAGACGGAGATAAAGAGACAAACGAAAGTCGCCCGAAACCTAAGACGAGGAAATATGGTGAAGCGTATGGGGGGTGGGGGACGTGATATGTTTTCTTCTTCCTAGGGGGGGCATGACAGAAAATAACTGAGAAGCACTGGCTTAAAGAAACAGTTTGTAATATTTAGCGCCATCCAGTGGTGAATTAATAATTTAAAAACTAATAATAATTTAAAAACCCACTATTGATTTCAATGTACAAAAAAAATGTTCTATCACATCAATGTACATGTTTTTATATAATCGTAGGTCTAGGAATCACCATTTCACATGGCTGGAGCCGCACCTTACAAGAGGATCCGTATCATGAAAAATCTACTTTTTGGAGCTTAGGTCCTCCATGTTAATACGGTCAATTGTCATTGCACATTGCAAATGTGAATGATATATATCCTTTTCATCAAGGTGAGATATGAATACACTTGGACGGAATGTTTATTGATTAAAGGCTACTTATATCAACTATCCTGCGAGCATAGAGGTCTCACCCCGGGATTACACCGGATGCCAGTACGTTGCGTCTCCGCTCCGCTGCGTCTTGACTGCGTGCTCCGGACGCGTCAATTTTTGGACCAACATACACCGGCTGCGCACAGCTGTGGTCCGGCAGCTCCATCGCCGACAACTTCCCGCCGTGTCTTGCGTGATCGCGCGCGGTAATGATAATGAAAAACAGCTATTAGGCATTTTTCCACCAACAAGTCCAGGAACTTTGAGTTCTGGGTAAAGGGAGTTCTTGGTTGTAAAAGTTCATCAGAGAATTTAGAATTGTGTTTCCACAGCGTCTTATGCCGATGTCAGACTACACGAAAACAGCTCGATTTCAGCCCGACCGACGTGTCGCGGACAAACGGGGCATGTCGTAAACGATTTTGGGTTGACTTGACGTAGCGTCGCCCGTGTAGTGTGACACATTCAACGACTGGTCGCCTATTGTCCGGGGCGGTTCACAACCATCACGACGAAAGTAGAATTTTTGCTCGTCTTGACGCATAATATGACATACCTACGTCGTCGTCCGTTTGGTTCCACAGCATTGACCAATAGCGAGAGGGAGCGAAACGTCAATCACACACTGAACAGCACTTTATAGCTCTTTTTATTTATGTATACATTTGTTTATTTATTCGTTTATGTATTTATTTATTTATCCCCTGGATATTTCATGGGATGGGGCCAGACAGGTGCATCTCGAGGGGAAAAAAAAAACAAAACAGCGCCCCCGTTGCAGCGCTGCGGCTGCATGGAGCGCAGACGCATCCGTGCAACCCGTCAGGCAACGGCGACGTGAATAGAGGACCAAAATATATTGTGACTGTTGTTCTAATAATTTCAGAGATTTGGGCATATGGGTGGGGATGGGCACATATTTAGTGAGGATCGATCACATTTTCATATAGTCGGGCCAGGCCTCGCCGCCTTAACTATCACCCGCTCTCACTTGAAATTTTCCCCCCTCAGAGTGAGTGGGGTACTATCCAATGCACCGTAGTAAAACAAGTCAAATATGAATAAATGAAGCAGTAAAAAAATACTCAAACAATATAATATTTCAGTGTTTGATAAAATAATAAAACAAGATGTCATCCCGCAAATATTGAGGAGCAGGGAGCGCAAGCAATGCGCTCACATCACACTTGTCCCATGCGTGCTCCATTCACGCAAACACTCCCTGTCCTTGCCTCTTTCTTTTTTTTGTCTTGTCCCACCTCCCCGACAAACAGTGGCCGACGCATTTCTCTTGGCAAGACAACACGCGATGATCGGCTGGTGTCTTGTCGCGTTCAGACGTGTGACTACACGCCCCGTCCACGACACGGAGCGAATTTGTCGTATAATGTGACAGCGCAACTGTTGTGTAAGACAAAATAATCGCGTAGTCTGACATTGGCATTAGAGTTCTCTGTAATTAATTCAAATGAGTTTGATTGAGCCCAGCTGACGTAAAAACAACACCCCCAAATTCGACCAATCAACCATGGCCATTGCAGCCCGCCCCCTCAAAGTTCCTGCCTGGCTCAGCAAGACCCTGCTGCTGAGATAGTACTTGAATGGCCCCTGGGGAATTTAATTACCCTGGTAATTATTGGAAAAACGCCCAAACTGAATTTAACCAAGGTAGACTGAAAAGTTCTCCAACTGGGGGCGGCGTGGATCAGTGGTATGGTGGTCATCTCCCAACCCAGAGGTTGTGGGTTCGATCCCATGCCACTGTGAACAGGTTGAAGTATCCTTGAGCAAGATACTGAACCCCCAATTGCTCCTGATGCTGCTTCATCAGTAGGTGAATGGGTAGTCAAAATGTAAAGCGCTTTGAGGGCCTTGTAAGGTGGAAAAGCACTATATAAATAAAGTGTCATTTTCCATTTTACCATTTACCGAAAGTTCCAGCGGTGGAAAAACGCCTAATGTTGAGGTTGATTTAACATTGATTCAACATTGATCCAACATTCTTTGTTATCTGGGTTATGGATGAAAATGAAGGAAAACATAACATTGATTCAACATTGTTCCATTATTAATAATAATTGAAATAACGTGTGGATTTTGTAAGGATTTCAATGTTGGAACAATATTAATTGAGGGTGCAAGAGTGATGACAAATCAACGTTGGGTGTCAACGTTGATTCAACGATATATGATCGACAGCAGAATGTTGATTCAACATCTTTTCAACGTCTATCTGCTATATGGGGTCATTGTTAGTCCATTCATATACTGTAAGTCTGTGATCTTCCTTTGCCATCAGCTGCTGGGGTATTCATGATTATGTGTTTCTGGTCATTTAAAACTCAGTTTAATGCTAAAGGAAACAAACTATCTCCCACACACGTCATTTTGAATGGCCTTTCGCCACAGAAAAGTGACGTTGCTCACGAAGAATGATCGCGCGGTTCATTTTGAATCGGGCTGAGTAGTAGTCGTCAGCCTTTCCTGAACCACTTAATGTCTTTCAGAAAAGTGGGTGATATGGTAAATATGGTGAGATATTGGTCATTATTTGTGGTGTGTTACTGTGTGGAGGATGTGTCTGCAGATGCTGTGACACTCATTTTGTAGGATGAAGATTCAGTTATTAAAGCTGCTTAATGCAGGAAATTGGTTTTTCGAATCGCTAGTGCCACGTGTGGCCGAAAAAACAAACTGCACACTCTCTTCTTCACGTACACACTACGTGCATGACATCACATTCGCAGAGAGAGGAACAAATTGAACCCGATTCCAATCCGACATTTGAACCCGGATCCAGTCTGAAAACTATTACGGTGTGAATCTACTTCCTAGAAGATGGTCAAATAAGAAGGTATTGTAAAGATATTTTTGGGCAAATTGATACAAAGAGCAGCTTTAACTTACATTTTACTTTATGAGATGTGACTTTATAATGAAATGAACGTTTCTAGATGGTATGGGCTGATTTGTTTGGGAGCAATGGGTAAACATTCGGGAAAATTCAACAAACTCTGCAGTAAAAATATTGCTAAATATTACAGTTATAATCAAATTCCTTCAGATTCATCTGAGAGTTTGATACAAACAGCAGTATTTTATTAGGGCCCGAGCAGCGACCGCTGCGAGGTCCCTATTGTTTTTGTAAAAATAATAATAATAATTATTATTATTATTATTAGGGCCCGAGCAGCGACCGCTGCGAGGTCCCTATTGTTTTTGTAAAAATTATTATTATTAGGGCCCGAGCAGCGACCGCTGCGAGGTCCCTATTGTTTTTGTAAAAATTATTATTATTAGGGCCCGAGCAGCGATCGCTGCGAGGTCCCTCTTGTTTTTGTAAGAATTATTATTATTATTATTATTATTATTATTATTATTCTCCGTAAACGATCTCATTTTTGAGGGCCTAAACATTTACGAAAACTCACCAAACTTTGCAGTCTCTTCGTGCCCGGTGAAAAATTTGATATTATGTAGTTGTCATAACAACGCAACTCTATAGCGCCACCTAGTGTAGAAACATAAAAACCAATCCCGGCCCGTTTGAGCGAGAGCTACGAAAAATGGCAGGCACGTGTAGCACCCCGAGACGCACAAAAAAGTCAATGGAAGCCATTTCCTAAAATGTACAGGAAGTGAGCTATGAATTTTTGAATGTCCAATTTTGGCCCATTTTGGCCCATTCACTGAGGTCATACTTTTTCCCCCTTTGCAAACATTTTTCATCCAATTGACTTCAAACTTGGCATTTATCATCTCAAGACCTGAGAGAACAACTGGGCAAAACATCTTACCTTTTTGAAATACTATATGACGGGGGCGGGGCATCAAATATTGCCTTTAAAATTTCATTTGTCCAGAAAGAGCAAATGCTTAATAACTCCCATGTTCAAGCTCCAAAAAATCTCAAACTTCTCAGGCAACGTAATAGTCACGGCCTGAAAACATCTATATGATAAAATTCAGTTATACATATAGCGCCACCTAGTGGTTACAATAAATGTCATACTTTACGTTTTTAGCTACTGTGCTGAGCTTGTTGAAGGGATCCATTTGAAAATTGGTCAGAAAAGCCTTAAGATGTTGATCATGCCCCACACCGAATATTGTAACTTTTCGCCAAAGGGCGTGGCCGCTATGGTGACGCAAAGTCTGAAGATTTTTTGTGAAAATAAAAGCTGCATTAACTTGACCGAGATGATCCTATCTTCTCAAAATTTCACACATTTGATGAGAGTCCAGCCCTAAAGACATCTACTAACTTATATTTCATCTAACTGATAGCGCCACCTAGTGGCAATTTTTTTTCTTACGAATTTTCTTCTACGTTTTTCTCCAAACACGTTAACTGGACCTACCTCATATTTGCTCAGATGAGGGTTTCGGCCTTCATGATGTCACAACACGAAGTTTATGAGTTTTCGCGAATTGCTGTGGGCGTGGCTAAGCGCTGTTCGCCAAGAAAACAACGCCAGTTTTGAGGGCCTAAACTGGCACAAAAACTCCTGAAACTTGGCACACACATCTGGCCTGGTAAAATGAGCAATATTTTATTGTTGATTGTGCTATTTTTACAAAAATGACTCAATAGCGCCCCCGAGAGGTTTTTAACGAAGCAGCCGCGGTTGTACGTTTAAGCAAGAACGACGAATATTTTTAGGTGTATGAGGGAGCCCAAGACCTACAAAAAAGTCTCTTGGACCCATATGCTAAAATGAACAGGAAGTTAGCTACGAATTTTTGAATGTCCCATTTTTGACTATTTTTGCACATTCACATTCACTTCTCCGACACGTTTCATCTGACTGAGTTAAGACTTGACCTGGACCATGTCAAGACCTGAGCCAACGACAGGGGGAAAAATCTTGACCTTTCGAAATACTATATGATGAAGGCGGGGCATCAAAATTTGTGTTTCGCACTGAAAAAGGATATGCTTAATAACTCCCCGGTACATGCTCCAAAAAATCCCAAACTTGACATGTATGTTTATCGTCAAGGCCTGAAGCTATCTCTATGACAACATTCAGTTATATATGCAGCGCCACCTAGCCCTTGAGGCATAAAAAAAAAATACCCCACATACGGTATTTTGTACAAAAAATGTAAACTCATTCTAAGTGTGATAACTAAGTCATTTATGAATATTCTTTTAGTTTCCACCACTCAAAATGTTCACTGGCATCAGACTTATCCAAACATATATATATTTTTATTTATTTTTGATAGCCTCTGTGGACATTAACCCTTGTGCCTTGGAATCAGTGACACCCTCTAAGAGTACATTTTAGCCAAATAAGTAATTCTACTTTGAGGTGTGATAACTAAGTCAATTTTTAACATTTTTTTTTATTTCAACCACTCAAAATGTTCATTGGCATCAGAACTATCCATACATATGAAGTTTTTTTTTTTTTTTTATGTATTCCCCCCTCTTAGGACAATACAAGCCCAAAGAATGGACTATGAAGAAAACGAACTGTGCTGTATACATGTATAAAAAATAAATAAAAAAATAATACTTCATATGACATAATTAGAGCTTCGAATAAGGCAATAAGTTATAACAACAATTTTTTCAATGCATGCCAAATTTTTTGACAATGGCAATTTAACTCAGAACACCCTCTAAGAGTACATTTTAGCCAAATAAGTAATTCTACTTTGAGGTGTGATAACTAAGTCAATTTTTAACATTTTTTTTTATTTCAACCACTCAAAATGTTCATTGGCATCAGAACTATCCATACATATGAAGTTTTTTTTTTTTTTTATGTATTCCCCCCTCTTAGGACAATACAAGCCCAAAGAATGGACTATGAAGAAAACGAACTGTGCTGTATACATGTATAAAAAATAAATAAAAAATTAATACTTCATATGACATAATTAGAGCTTCGAATAAGGCAATAAGTTATAACAACAATTTTTTCAATGCATGCCAAATTTTTTGACAATGGCAATTTAACTCAGAACACCCTCGAAGAGTACATTTTAGCCAAATAAGTAATTCTACTTTGAGGTGTGATAACTAAGTCAATTTTTAACATTTTTTTTTATTTCAACCACTCAAAATGTTCATTGGCATCAGAACTATCCATACATATGAAGTTTTTTTTTTTTTTTATGTATTCCCCCCTCTTAGGACAATACAAGCCCAAAGAATGGACTATGAAGAAAACGAACTGTGCTGTATACATGTATAAAAAATAAATAAAAAATTAATACTTCATATGACATAATTAGAGCTTCGAATAAGGCAATAAGTTATAACAACAATTTTTTCAATGCATGCCAAATTTTTTGACAATGGCAATTTAACTCAGAACACCCTCGAAGAGTACATTTTAGCCAAATAAGTAATTCTACTTTGAGGTGTGATAACTAAGTCATTTTTTAACATTTTTTTTCTTTCAACCACCCAAAATGTTCATTGGCATCAAAACTATGCATAAATATAGTATATTTATTTATTATTATTATTTCCCCCCACCATAGGACAACAGAAGCCAAATAATAGATTATGAAGAAAATTAACTGTGTTGTATATATGTATAATAAAGAAATAAATTTGAATCTTTCATATGACATAGTTAGAGCATCAGGCAACACGGTAGCTTTGATAGAAAACTTTGGGGAAAAAAGTACTTTTTGTGGGGCTCCGGAGCGGCACCGGGACCCTCCGTGACTTTAGCCGCAAATTGTGTTTGATTTTCGGGTACAGGAAGGCCCGATTTACACCCCCATATCCGGCGTCGCACTTCAACGAGCCACGTATCTCTTGTGCTCACGGTTCCAGATATGTGTCAGATATGTGTCATTTTCCCCGTAGGACGTACGGTTCCGGACAAATAACGGAAAGAAAAAGCTCCATTACACCGATCCGTCCGTTTACTTTACCCGGAAATCGTGCGTGTTTTTCGGATAAATTTACACCGCCTGTATCCAATTGTATCCGGCGAACGGAAGTCAACACAGCGACGAGCTACATACCGTTGGGAAGCTACACGGCCCCCGCGGCATTCCAGGACGTGCTCATATGTTCGTTTATGTTTATTTTGTAGAAGTACTTACTTGCCAACTTGCATTTGCAGCTTTTTGTGTCTCCGATCGCCGTTCTTTTCCTTAGATCCAGGAAGCTCATGTCTCGTGCACGTTAGCCTCTTAGCACGTTAGCACGTTGTTGTGAATACAAACTAGCCGAATAAAAATCGAAGCTTAGCACTTTCACACGTAGAAATGCAACGGCCAGATAAGATAACCGACGAGGAATTCATCTCGACAACCGTTACATGTTACACTTCATAAGTTGCAAAAAAAAAACGTTTTTTTTGTTTTGTCTTATCCCTTCTGCTTATTGTTTTCACCGATCCATGCTCCTTGCCATGTTTTGAAGAATGCACGAAGGGAAATACGTCACCTCCACGTTGCACGCACGTTTGGCCACAATGGCACGCCTGCCCCCTGCAGCCTTGGCAGAGCAAATGTCAATGCTCGGCTGTTCAAAATGGATGATCGAACTGTGCATGCGTGTGGAATATGCACGCTATTAATTCTGAAGTTCTGAAGTGAAGAAAGAGAAAAAAAAAATTTAATAACAGCCTTCACACACTGAGGAAAACCGCTGTATTGCAACGACGCCCACCTCTAACAGTGGCTCATTTTGGGGACATAACAACGGCAAAGAGCATTGCCATTCGACCCCTCCCACTAGGGAACGTGCTTCCCACGTCCATGCAGACAAACAAACAGCATATCCCAACACGAAACATAAGTCAATAGCTCGCAATACCTTTTTCTGCACAAAAATATAAGTGGCGCGCGTGTACGCGCATCCACGAACACGCACGCGCGCCCACTAACGTGCACGCGCATCCACTAACATCCTGTCGAATGCACAATCAGTAAAAAGCACGAAGAAATAAGTCTGTGTGGAATATGGCGTGCTGGAATCAGTGCGGCGTTTGCAAGGAAAATCATTAATTGGCCTCTACCGCCACCTGGTGGATTTGGGGTGCGAAATCTTTCTCATGGCCATGGCACCGTCGAGGAATGTCCATAGAAGGATTTCATGCAGAAATCACGGAAATTGCAATAAAATACATGCAGTGTCCAATCGGTCCAAAAATGTCACTTATAATGTACATTAATGTTACGCGGTTGGCTAACGCCAATTCCAGGGATATTATAATAGATATCTCCCTCATGCAATGGCTGAGAAATGTTGGCACACTCGCATTTTGACGGTCCCCCAGTTTTCCAAAGCCGTGGCTCATTTTTTTTTGTTTTTTTGTTTTTTTTTGTTTTCCCCCTGCACAATCAACTCCTAATTTACATATTTGGCTAAGCAAATGGCACAAGGGTTAAGCAATATCGTGAATGAAGGATATGCTTAATAACTCCACGGTACATGCTCCAAAAAAAATCCCTCACTTGACATGTATGCTTATAATCAAGGCCTGAAGGTATCTCGATGACAACATTCAGTTATAAATACAGCGCCACCTAGCCCTTGAGGCTTATATAAAAAAAACAAAAACACATACGGTATTTTGTACAAAAAATGTAAACTCATTCTAAGTGTGATGACTAAGTCATTTATGAATATTCTTTTAGTTTCCACCACTCAAATTGTTCACTGGCTTCACACCGATCCAAATGTATGTACGTTTCCATTTTGTTTTATTCATTTTTGATTGGCCCTTTGGACAATAAAAGTAACATTGTGCAATGAGTACAACGAGCGATGATGTATATATACACTTTTACAAAAAATACCAATCAGGGCAACTCATTGCCTAAAAATAAAAAAGGACGCAGATTTTTGCAGGTCTTAACAATCCCCAAAAGCCGTTGAGCTTGATACACACTGGCCAAAAAAATATTCTACATGTAAACGTTTATTATGCCATTTTCAAAGAAATTGTGCTTCCAATATGCCAGTACCCCAACGTGCCAGTACCCTAACGTGCAAGTACCCCAACGTGCAAGGACTCCAACGTGGCCCGGGCTGCGAGGGCCCTTTATAGCTGCTCGCAGCTCTAGTTATTATTATTCTTCTTCTTCTTCTTCTCCGTAAACGATCGCATTTTTGAGTACCTAAACATTCACGAAAACTCACCAAACTTTGCACACTCCTCAGGCCCGGCGAAAAATTTGATATTATGAAGTCGTCATAACAACACGACTCTATAGCGCCCCCTAGCGTAAAAAAATAAAAACCAAGCCTGGCACGTTTGAGCTAGAGCAACGAAAATTGGCAGGCACGTGTAGCACCCCGAGACGCACAAAAAAGTCTATTGGGACCATGTAGCTAAAATGTACAGGAAATGAGCTATGAATTTTTTTATGTCCAATTTTGGCCTATTTTGGCACATTCACTGTGGTCATGCTTTTTCCCCCTCTGCAAACATTTTTCATCCAATTCACATCAAACTTGGCATTTATCATCTCAAGACCTGAGAGAACAACTGGGCAAAAAGTCTTGCCTTTTCGAAATACTATATGATGGGGGCGGGGCATCAAATATTGTCTTTAAAATTTCATTTGTCCAGAAAGAGCAAATGCTTAATAACTCCCATGTTCAAGCTCCAAAAAATCTCAAACTTCTCAGGCAACGTAATAGTCACGGCCTGAAAACATCTATATGATAAAATTCAGTTATACATATAGCGCCACCTAGTGGTGACAATAAATGTCATACTTTACGTTTTTAGCTACTGCGCTGAGCTCGTTGAAGGGATCCAGTTGAAAGTTGGTCAGAAAAGCCTTAAGATGTTGATCATGCCCAACACCGAATATTGTAACTTTTCGCCAAAGGGCGTGGCCGCTACGGTGCCGCAAAGTCTGAAGATTTTTCGTGACAATAAAAGCTGCATGAACTTGACCGAGATGATCCTATCTTCTCAAAATTTCACACATTTGATGAGAGTCCAGCCCTAAAGACATCTACGAACTTATATTTCATCTTACTGATAGCGCCACCTAGTGGCAATTTTTTTTCTTACGAATTTTCTTGTACATTTTTTCTCCAAACACGTTAACTGGACCAACCTCATATTTGCTCAGATGAGGGTTTCGGCCTTCATGATGTCACAACACGCAGTTTGTGAGTTTTCGCGAATCGCTGTGGGCGTGGCTAAGCACTGTTCGCCAAGAAAACAATGCCAGTTTCGAGGGTCTAAACATGCGCAGAAACTCATGAAACTTGGCACACACATCTGGCCTGGTAAAATGAACAATATTTTATTGTTGATTGTGCTATTTTTACAAAAATGACTCAATAGCGCCCCCTAGAAATTTTTAACGAAGCAGCCCCGATTGTACGTTTAAGCAAGATCTACGAAAATTTTTACATGTATGAGGGAGCCAAAGACCTACAAAAAAGACTCTTGGACCCATATGCTAAAATGAACAGGAAGTGAGCTACGAATTTTTGAATGTCCCATTTTTTACGATTTTTGCACATTTTCAGAGGGCATACTTTTGCCCACTTCTCCTACACGTTTTATCCGACTGACTTATGACTTGACCTGGACCATGCCAAGACCTGAGCCAACAACAGACGGAAAAATCTTGACTTTTGAAAATACTATATGATGAGGGCGGGGCATCAAAATTTGTGTTTCGCACTGAAAAAGGATATGCTTAATAACTCCCCGATACATGCTCCAAAAAATCCCACACTTGACATGTATGCTTATAATCAAGGCCTGAAGGTATCTCTATGACAACATTCAGTTATAAATACAGCGCCACCTAGCCGTTGAGGCTTATATAAAAAAAATTAAAAAAATACCCCACATACGGTATTTTGTACAAAAAATGTACACTCATTCTAAGTGTGATAACTAAGTCATTTATGAATATTCTTTTAGTTTCCACCACTCAAATTGTTCACTGGCTTCACACCGATCCAAACGTATGTACGTTTCCATTTTGTTTTATTCATTTTTGATTGCCCCTTTGGACAATAAAAGTAAACATTGTGCAATGAGTACAACGAGCGATGATGTGTATATACACTTTTACAAAAAAATACCAATCAGGGCAACTCATTGCCTAAAAATAAATAAGGACGCTGATTTTTGCAGGTCTTAACAATCACCAAAATCCGTTGAGCTTGACAGATACTGGAAAAAAAAATATTCTACATGTAAACGTTTATTATGCCATTTTCAAAGAAATTTTGCTTCCAATATGCCAGTACCCCAACGTGCCAGTACCCCAACGTGCAAGTACCCCAACGTGCAAGGACCCCAACGTGGCCCGGGCTGCGAGGGCCCTTTATAGCTGCTCGCAGCTCTAGTTAGGGCCCGAGCAGCGACCGCTGCGAGGTCCCTATTGTTTTTGTAAAAATTATTATTATTATTATTATTATTATTATTATTATTATTATTATTATTATTCTTTATTCTCCGCAAACAATCGCGATTTTGGGTACCTAAATATTCACGAAAACTCACCGAACTTTGCACACTCCTCAGGTCCGGCGAAAAATTTGATATTATGAAGTCGTTATAACAACGCGACTCTATAGCGCCCCCTAGCATAGAAAAATAAAAACCAAGCCCGGCACGTTTGATCTAGAGCAACGAAAATTGGCAGGCACGTGTAGCACCCCGAGACGCACAAAAAAGTCTATTGGGACCATGTAGCTAAAATGTACAGGAAGTGAGCTATGAATTTTTTAATGTCCAATTTTGGCCTATTTTGGCACATTCACTGTGGTCATGCTTTTTCCCCCTATGCAAACATTTTTCATCCCATTGACTTCAAACTTGGTATTTATCATCTCAAGACCTAAGAGAATAGCTGGGCAAAAAGTCTTGCCTTTTCGAAATACTATATGACGGGGGCGGGGCATCAAATATAGCCTTTAAAATTTCATTTGTCCAGAAAGAGCAAATGCTGAATAACTCCCATGTACAAGCTCCAAAAAATCTCAAACTTCTCAGGCAACGTAATAGTCACGGCCTGAAAACATCTATATGACAAAATTCAGTTATACATATAGCGCCACCTAGTGGTTACAATAAATGTCATACTTTACGTTTTTAGCTACTGTGCTGAGCTCGTTGAAGGGATCCAGTTGAAAATTGGTCAGAAAAGCCTTAAGATGTTGATGATGCCCCACACCGAATATTGTAACTTTTCGCCAAAGGGCGTGGCCGCTACGGTGACGCAAAGTCTGAAGATTTTTCGTGACAATAAAAGCTGCATTAACTTGACCGAGATGATCCTATCTTCTCAAAATTTCACACATTTGATGAGAGTCCAGCTCTAAAGACATCTACTAACTTACATTTCATCTAACTGATAGCGCCACCTAGTGGCAATTTTTTTTCTTACGAATTTTCTTCTACGTTTTTCTCCAAACACGTTAACTGGACCTACCTCATATTTGCTCAGATGAGGGTTTCGGCCTTCATGATGTCACAACACGAAGTTTGTGAGTTTTCGCGAATTGCTGTGGGCGTGGCTAAGCGCTGTTCGCCAAGAAAACAACGGCAGTTTTGAGGGTCTAAACATGCACAGAAACTCCTGAAACTTGGCACACACATCTGGCCTGGTAAAATGAGCAATATTTTATTGTTGATTGTGCTATTTTTACAAAAATGACTCAATAGCGCCCCCTCGAAATTTTTAACGAAGCAGCCCCGGTTGTACGTTTAAGCAAGAACGACGAATATTTTCAGGTGTATGAGGGAGCCCAAGACCTACAAAAAAGTCTCTTGTACCCATATGCTAAAATGAACAGGAAGTGAGCTACGAATTTTTGAATGTCCCATTTTTGACGATTTTTGCACATTCACAGGGGGCAGACTTTTGCCCACCTCTCCTACACGTTTCATCCGACTGAGTTAAGACTTGGCCTGGACCATGTCAAGACCTGAGCCAACGACAGGGGGAAAAATTTTGACTTTTCGAAATACTATATGATGAGGGCGGGGCATCAAAATTTGTGTTTCGCAATGAAAAAGGATATGCTTGATAACTTCCCGGTACATGCTCCAAAAAATCCCAAACTTGACATGTATGTTTATCGTCAAGGCCTGAAGTTATCTCGAATGACAACATTCAGTTATATATGCAGCGCCACCTAGCCCTTGAGGCATGAAAAAAAAATACCCCACATACGGTATTTTGTACAAAAAATGTAAACTCATTCTAAGTGTGATAACGAAGTCATTTATGAATATTCTTTTAGTTTCCACCACTCAAAATGTTCACTGGCATCAGACTTATCCAAACATATATATATTTTTATTTATTTTTGATAGCCTCTATGGACATTAAAAGCAATATCGTGAATGAAGGATATGCTTAATAACTCCACGGTACATGCTCCAAAAAAAATCCCACACTTGACATGTATGCTTATAATCAAGGCCTGAAGGTATCTCTATGACAACATTCAGTTATAAATACAGCGCCACCTAGCCGTTGAGGCTTATATAAAAAAAATTTAAAAAAATACCCCACATACGGTATTTTGTACAAAAAATGTACACTCATTCTAAGTGTGATAACTAAGTCATTTATGAATATTCTTTTAGTTTCCACCACCCAAATTGTTCACTGGCTTCACACCGATCCAAACGTATGTACGTTTCCATTTTGTTTTATTAATTTTTGATTGCCCCTTTGGACAATAAAAGTAACATTGTGCAATGAGTACAACGAGCGATGATGTATATATACACTTTTACAAAAAATACCAATCAGGGCACTCATTGCCTAAAAATAAAAAAGGACGCTGATTTTTGCAGGTCTTAACAATCACCAAAACCCGTTGAGCTTGACACACACTGGAAAAAAAAAAATTCTACATGTAAACGTTTATTATGCCATTTTCAAAGAAATTTTGCTTCCAATATGCCAGTACCCCAACATGCCAGTACCCTAACGTGCAAGTACCCCAACGTGCAAGGACCATAACGTGGCCCGGGCTGCGAGGGCCCTTTATAGCTGCTCGCAGCTCTAGTTATTATTATTATTATTATTATTAGGGCCCGAGCAGCGACCGCTGCGAGGTCCCTATTGTTTTTGTAAAAATTATTATTATTATTATTATTATTATTATTATTATTATTATTATTAGGGCCCGAGCAGCGACCGCTGCGAGGTCCCTATTGTTTTTGTAAAAATTATTATTATTATTAGGGCCCGAGCAGCGACCGCTGCGAGGTCCCTCTTGTTTTTGTAAGAATTATTCTTCTTCTTCTTCTTCTTCTTCTTCTTCTTCTTCTTTATTCTCCGCAAACGATCGCATTTTTGAGGGCCTAAACATTTACGAAAACTCACCAAACTTTGCAGTCTCTTCGGGCCCGGCGAAAAATTTGATATTATGTAGTTGTCATAACAACGCGACTCTATAGCGCCACCTAGCTTAGAAAAATAAAAACCAATCCCGGCCCGTTTGAGCTAGAGCTACGAAAATTGGCAGGCACGTGTAGCACTCAGAGACGCACAAAAAAGTCAGTGGAAGCCATTTCCTAAAATGTACAGGAAGTGAGCTATGAATTTTTTAATGTCCAATTTTGGCCTATTTTGGCACATTCACTGTGGTCATACTTTTTCCCCCTATGCAAACATTTTTCATCCCATTGACTTTAAACTTGGCATTTATCATCTCAAGACCTAAGAGAACAACTAGGCAAAAAATCTTGCCTTTTCGAAATACTATATGACGGGGGCGGGGCATCAAATATTGCCTTTAAAATTTCATTTGTCCAGAAAGAGCAAATGCTGAATAACTCCCATGTACAAGCTCCAAAAAATCTCAAGCTTCTCAGGCAACGTAATAGTCACGGCCTGAAAACACCTATATGAAAAAATTCAGTTATACATATAGCGCCACCTAGTGGTTACAATAAATGTCATACTTTACGTTTTTAGCTACTGTGCTGAGCTCGTTGAAGGGATCCAGTTGAAAATTGGTCAGAAAAGCCTTAAGATGTTGATGATGCCCCACACCGAATATTGTAACTTTTCGCCAAAGGGCGTGGCCGCTACGGTGACGCAAAGTCTGAAGATTTTTCGTGACAATAAAAGCTGCATGAACTTGACCGAGATGATCCTATCTTCTCAAAATTTCACACATTTGATGAGAGTCCAGCCCTAAAGACATCTACGAACTTATATTTCATCTAACTGATAGCGCCACCTAGTGGCAATTTTTTTTCTTACGAATTTTCTTGTACATTTTTCTCCAAACACGTTAACTGGACCAACCTCATATTTGCTCAGATGGGGGTTTCGGCCTTCATGATGTCACAACACGAAGTTTGTGAGTTTTCGCGAATCACTGTGGGCGTGGCTAAGCACTGTTCGCCAAGAAAACAACGCTAGTTTTGATGGTCTAAACATGCGCAGAAACTCATGAAACTTGGCACACACATCTGGCCTGGCAAAATGAGCAATATTTTATCATGTATTGTCCTATTTTTACAAAAATGACTCAATAGCGCCCCCTAGAAATTTTTAACGAAGCAGCCCCGATTGTACGTTTAAGCAAGATCTACGAAAATTTTTAGGTGTATGAGGGAGTCCAAGACCTACAAAAAAAGTCTCTTGGACCCATGTGCTAAAATGAACAGGAAGTGAGCTATGAATTTTTGAATGTCCCATTTTTGACGATTTTTGCACATTTTCAGGGGGCATACTTTTGCCCACTTCTCCTACACATTTCATCCGACTGACTTTAGACTTGACCTGGACCATGTCAAGACCTGAGCCAACTACAGGCAGAAAAATCTTGACTTTTGGAAATACTATATGATGAGGGCGGGGCATCAAATTTTGTGTTTCGCACTGAAAAAGGATATGCTTAATAACTCCCCGGTACATGCTCCAAAAAATCCCAAACTTGACATGTATGTTTATAGTCAAAGCCTGAAGGTATCTCTATGACAAAA
Source organism: Festucalex cinctus (assembly GCF_051991245.1). Classification (NCBI taxonomy): domain Eukaryota; kingdom Metazoa; phylum Chordata; class Actinopteri; order Syngnathiformes; family Syngnathidae; genus Festucalex; species Festucalex cinctus. The sequence continues at coordinate 27,618,918 of NC_135417.1, forward strand.
TTCAGTTATATATGCAGCGCCACCTAGCCCTTCAGGCGTGAAAAAAAAATACCCCACATACGGTATTTTGTACAAAAAATGTCAACTCATTCTAAGTGTGATAACTCCCATGTTCAAGCTCCAAAAAATCTCAAACTTCTCAGGCAACGTAATAGTCACGGCCTGAAAGCATCTATATGATAAAATTCAGTTATACATATAGCGCCACCTAGTGGTAACAATAAATGTCATACTTTACGTTTTTAGCTACTGTGCCGAGCTCGTGGAAGGGATCCAGTTGAAAATTGGTCAGAAAAGCCTTAAGATGTTGATCATGCCCCACACCGAATATTGTAACTTTTCGCCAAAGGGCGTGGCCGCTACGGTGACACAAAGTCCGAAAATTTTTCGTGACAATAAAAGCTGCATGAACTTGACCGAGATGATCCTATCTTCTCAAAATTTCACACATTTGATGAGAGTCCAGCCCTTAAGACATCTACGAACTTATATTTCATCTTACTGATAGCGCCACCTAGTGGCAATTTTTGATTGCCCCTTTGGACAATAAAAGTAACATTGTGCAATGAGTACAACGAGCGATGATGTGTATATACACTTTTACAAAAAAATACCAATCAGGGCAACTCATTGCCTAAAAATAAAAAAGGACGCTGATTTTTGCAGGTCTTAACAATCACCAAAACCCGTTGAGCTTGACACACACACTGGCAAAAAAATATTCTACATGTAAACGTTTATTATGCCATTTTCAAAGAAATTTTGCTTCCAATATGCCAGTACCCCAATGTGCCAGTACCCCAACGTGCAAGTACCCCAACGTGCAAGGACCCCAACGTGGCCCGGGCTGCGAGGGCCCTTTATAGCTGCTCGCAGCTCTAGTTATTATTATTATTATTATTATTATTATTATTATTATTAGGGCCCGAGCAGCGGCGGCGGCGGTGCCGCTGCGAGGCCCTATTGTTTTTGTAGGAATTCTTCTTATTATTCTTCTTTTTCTTCTCCGCAAACAATCGCATTTTTGAGACACTAAACGTGAACGAAAACTCACCAAACTTTACACGCACATCAGGCCTGGCGAAAAATTTGATATTTTAAAGTCGCCATACATGATAACAGAAAAATGGCTCCTTAGCGCCCCCTACATAGGTTAAACGGATCCCTGTCCCGCTACGATTGTCCGACGGCTATGAAAATTGTGTGGCACCTGTAGCACATCCCAATGAACAAAAACCTCTTTGAAGTGTGTACCCTAAAATAGACAGAAAGTGAGGTATGAGTATTTAAATGTCCAATTCTTGCCAATTTTTGCACATTTACAGGGGTCATACTTTTGCCCGCTTCTCCTACACGGTTAACCCGATTGACTTCAAACTTGGGATGTACCATCTCAACACCTGGGACAACATCATTGTGAAAAATGAAAAGTTTTTGATATACTATATGACGGTGGCGGCGCATCAAATTTAGAGTTTAAAAATTCTTACTTCACGAAGCATTGCCGGTTGTACGTTTAATCTAGAGCTACGAAAATTGGTACACATATGTAACAGGCTATGACCTACAAAAAACTCTTTTTGAACCATATGCTAAACCTAACAGGAAGTCCACCATTTTGATTTATTTTGGAACGTGTTGCCATTTTTTTGGCCATTTCATTGGGGTCTTATTTTAACGAACTCCTCCTACAGTGTTTATCCGATCATCTTCAAACTTGGTGTGATTCATCTTAAGATGTTGAAGATGAAAAGTTATTGAAAGCTTTGTATTTCGTCGCACACTGTTGTCATGGCATGCACTGTTTTTAAAGGAAAAAAAATATCCTTAAAGAAGCATTCCCATTTGTACGAAGCAGCTAGAGCTACGAAAATTTGTAGACATATGTAACAGCCCAAGATGTACAAAAAAGTCTCTTGGTGCCCTGTGCTAAACCCAACAGGAAGTCCCCCAGGGGCCGGGCATCACATTTTGAGCTAAAAAACTCCTCTTTAACAAAGCATACCCGGCTGTACGTTTCACATAGAGTTACCAAAATTTGTAGAGGTATATAACAGCCCTCGAGGTACAAAAAACTCTTTTTGAACCATATGCTAAACCTAACAGGACGTCCGCCATTTTGATTTACTTTGGAATGTGTTGCCATTTTTTTGGGCCATTTCATAGGGGTCATATTTTAACAAACTCCTCCTACAGAGTTTATCCGATCATCTTCAAACTTGGTGTGATTCATCTTAAGATGTTGAAAATGAAAAGTGATTGAAAGTTTTTTATTTCGTCACACGCTGTTGTCGTGGCATGCACTTTTTGCAAAGGAAAAAAAATCTTATTAATGAAGCATTCCCAGTTGTACGAAGCAGCTAGAGCGACGAAAAATTGTAGACATATGTAACAGTCCAGGATGTACAAAAAAGTCTCTTGGTGCCATGTGCTTAACCTAACAGGAAGTCCCCCAGGGGCCGGGCATCACATTTTGAGCTAAAAAACTACTCCTCTTTAACGAAGCATTCCCGGTTGTACGTTTCACCTAGCGCTATGATAATTTGCAGGCATACATAAGAGCCCACGATGTACAAAAAAGTCTCTTGGAACCATATGCTAAACCTAACAGGAAGTCCGCCATTTTGATTTATTTTGGAACGTGTTGCCATTTTTTTGGCCATTTCATTGGGGTCTTATTTTAACGAACTCCTCCTACAGTGTTTATCCGATCATCTTCAAACTTGGTGTGATTCATCTTAAGATGTTGAAGATGAAAAGTTATTGAAAGCTTTGTATTTCGTCGCACACTGTTGTCATGGCATGCACTGTTTTTAAAGGAAAAAAAATATCCTTAAAGAAGCATTCCCATTTGTACGAAGCAGCTAGAGCTACGAAAATTTGTAGACATATGTAACAGCCCAAGATGTACAAAAAAGTCTCTTGGTGGCCTGTGCTAAACCCAACAGGAAGTCCCCCAGGGGCCGGGCATCACATTTTGAGCTAAAAAACTCCTCTTTAACAAAGCATACCCGGCTGTACGTTTCACATAGAGTTACCAAAATTTGTAGAGGTATATAACAGCCCTCGAGGTACAAAAAACTCTTTTTGAACCATATGCTAAACCTAACAGGACGTCCGCCATTTTGATTTACTTTGGAATGTGTTGCCATTTTTTTGGGCCATTTCATAGGGGTCATATTTTAACAAACTCCTCCTACAGAGTTTATCCGATCATCTTCAAACTTGGTGTGATTCATCTTAAGATGTTGAAAATGAAAAGTGATTGAAAGTTTTTTATTTCGTCACACGCTGTTGTCGTGGCATGCACTTTTTGCAAAGGAAAAAAAATCTTATTAATGAAGCATTCCCAGTTGTACGAAGCAGCTAGAGCGACGAAAAATTGTAGACATATGTAACAGTCCAGGATGTACAAAAAAGTCTCTTGGTGCCATGTGCTTAACCTAACAGGAAGTCCCCCAGGGGCCGGGCATCACATTTTGAGCTAAAAAACTACTCCTCTTTAACGAAGCATTCCCGGTTGTACGTTTCACCTAGCGCTATGATAATTTGCAGGCATACATAAGAGCCCACGATGTACAAAAAAGTCTCTTGGAACCATGTGCTAAACCAAACAGGAAGTCTGCCATTTTGATTTATGATGGGATTTGTTGCCATTTTTTGTGGCCTTTTTCAGGGGTCATATTTTAACGAACCCCTCCTACAAAATTTATCCGACTGTCTTCAAACTTGGTGTGTTTCATCTTAAGATGTTTAAGATGCAAAGTAATCGAAAGTTTTTTATTTTGTAACACGCTGTTGCCATAGCAATGCATTGTTTGTCAAGTGCTGCTTTTTTTTTTTTATACACATGAAAACTCATGAAACTTTGCAAACACATCAGACTCGTCATGAACATGAATTTTCAGAGATTTATTGTGCAATTTGCAATAAATAGCGCCCTCTAGACATTTTTATGAAGCCTTTCCGATTGTATGATTATGCTAGACCTACAAAAAAGTATTATGTAGCCATTTGCCAAACCAAAGAGGAAGTCCGCTATTTTGATTTTATTTTGGGAATTATACATCATTTTTGGCCTTTTTCATTAAACTTTGCACAGACAAGGCATGGAAAAAACTAACATTTTAAATGGTCCTTGTTCCATGTAACAGTTGTCAAGTGCTTCTTTTTTTTTTTTTTTTATACACATGAAAACTCATGAAACTTTGCAAACACATCAGACTTGTCATGAACATGAATTTTTAGAGATTTATTGTGCAATTTGCAATAAATAGCGCCCTCTAGACATTTTTATGAAGCCTTTCCGATTGTATGATTATGCTAGACCTACAAAAAAGTATTATGTAGCCATTTGCCAAACCAAAGAGGAAGTCCGCTATTTTGATTTTATTTTGGGAATTATACATCATTTTTGGCCTTTTTCATTAAACTTTGCACAGACAAGGCATGGAAAAAACTAACATTTTAAATGGTCCTTGTTCCATGTAACAGTACCCCAACGTGCCAGTACCCTGACGTGCAAGTAACCCAACGTTGTGCTCAATAGCGCCCTCTATGCATTTTTATGGAGCATTTCCAATTGTATGATTCAAGCGATACACAACTAAAGCTGACTTGACCAAGATTTATGAAAACTGGGAGGCATACCTATTAGCTTAAGACCTACAAAAGGTATTCTGTAGCCGTATGCTAAACCTAAAAGGAAGTCCACCATTTTGAATTTATTTTGGGAATTGCACACCATATTTTGCGTTTTGATTAAACTTTGCACACACAAGGCTTGTCAAAAACATTTTAGATGGTCTTGTCCTATTTGACAGTACCCCAACGTGCCAGTACCCCGACGTGCAAGTACCCCAACGTGGCCCGGGTTGCGAGGGCCCTTTATAGCTGCTCGCAGCTCTAGTTATTCTTCTTCTTTTTATTTGTTATTATTCTTTTCCGCAAACAATCACATTTTTGAGACACTAAACGTGAACGAAAACTCACCAAACTTTACACACACGTCAGGCCTGGCGAAAAATTTGATATTTTAAAGTCGCCATAGGTGATAACAGAAAAATGGCTCCATAGCGCCACCTACATAGGTTAAACAGATCCCTGGCCCGCTACGATTGTCCGACGGCTATGAAAATTGTGTGGCACCTGTAGCACATCCAGATGAACAAAAACCTCTTTGATGTGTGTACCCTAAAATAGACAGGAAGTGAGATATGAGTATTTAAATGTCCAATTTTGGCCAATTTTTGCACATTTACAGGGGTCATACTTTTGCCTGCTTCTCCTACACGGGTAATCCAATTGACTTCAAACTTGGGATGTACCATCTCAAGACCTGGGACAACACCATGGTAAAAAATCTAAAGTTTTCGACATACTATATGACGGCGGTGGGGCATCAAATTTAGAGTTTCAAAACTCTTACTAAACGTAGTATTGCCGGTTGTATGTTTAACCTAGAGCTACGAAAATTGGTACACATATGTAACAGACTATGACCTACAAAAAAGTCTGTTGGTGCCATATGCTAAACCCAACAGGAAGTCCGCCAGAGGCGGGGCATCAAATTTTGAGTTTAAAAATTCTTACTTAATGAAGCATTCCCGGCTGTACGTTTCACCTAGAGTTACCAAAATTTAAAGACATATGTAACAGCCCTCAAGGTACAAAAAACTCTTTTTGAACCATATGCTAAACCTAACAGAAAGTCCACCATTTTGATTTACTTTGGAACGTGTTCCCATTTTTTTGTCCATTTCATAGGGGTCCTATTTTAACGAACTCCTCTTACAGAGTTTATCCGATCATCTTCAAACTTGGTGTGATTCATCTTAAGATGTTGAAGATGAAAAGATATTGAAAGCTTTTTATTTCGCTTCACGCTGTTGTCGTGGCATGCACTTGTTTGCAAAGGAAAAAAATTCTTCTTAATGAAGAATTCTCAGTTGTACGAAGCAGCTAGAGCTACGAAAATTTGTAGACATATGTAACAGCCCACGATGTACAAAAAAGTCTCTTGCTGCTTTGTGCTAAACCCAACAGGAAGTCCCGCAAGGGCCGGGCATCACTTTTTGAGCTAAAAAACTCCTCTTTAACGAAGCATTCCCGGTTGTACCTTTCACCTAGCGCAATGATAATTTGGAGGCATACATAAGAGCCCACGATGTACAAAAAAGTCTTTTAGAACCATATGCTAAGCCAAACAGGAAGTCCGGCATTTTGATTTACTTTGCTATTTGTAGCCATTTTTTGGGGGCCTTTTATAGGCCTCATATTTTCTACAAAACTTATCAGATTGTCTTCATTCTTTGGCATGTTTCATCTGAAGTATTGCCGGTTATACGTTTAATCTAGAGCTACGAAAATTGGTACACATATGTAACAGACTATGATCTACAAAAAAGCCTGTTGGTGCCATATGCTAAACCTAACAGGAAGTCCGCCAGAGGCAGGGCATCAAATTTTGCATTTCAAAATTTTTACTTAATGAAGCATTTCCGGCTGTACGTTTCACCTAGAGTGACCAAAATTTGAAGACATATGTAACAGCCCTCGAGGTACAAAAAACTCTTTTTGAACCATATGCTAAACCTAACAGGAAGTCTGCCATTTTGATTTACTTTGGAACATGTTGCCATTTTTTTGGCCATTTCATAGGGGTCTTATTTTAACGAACTCCTCCTACAGAGTTTATCCGATCATCTTCAAACTTGGTGTGATTCATCTTAAGATGTTGACGATGAAAAGTTATTGAAAGCTTTTTATTTCGTCGCACGCTGTTGTCATGGCATGCACTGTTGGCAAAGGAAAAAAACATCCTTCTTAATGCAGCGTTCCCAGTTGGACGAAGCAGCTCGAGCTACAAAAATTTGTAGACATATGTACACATTTGTCCACATATATATATTTACATATGCATGTAAAAAAATTATGTCAGGCTAAACTAAATGGTTGATTAGGCCCCACACATTTTCACCTTACCATACCCGGCCCTCTTTGCAAAAGGTTTGAACACTCCTGGCCTAAACCTAGGTGTATACTCAAACTATGCACGCACATAAAGCCTGGAACAAAATGTGTAATTTAGAGGGTTCTTGTTTTGTTTTTTGTATTCCTTATATTTCATGTCATTATACTTGACACACTATTTTTACTACTCACTGAATCAGTTATAAGAACATTTAATTGATACAATCCAATCACATCCTAGAGAATTGAAAACACATTCAATCATGAGGTTGTTAAGACACATTTACTTCTGTAGCACTTAACCACAAACAAGTTGCGACATCCCCTGATCTAACCCTCCAACCGGGCAAGGAAAAACTTTCAGGGGTCATATTTTAACGAACCCCTCCTACAAAATTTATCCGACTGTCTTCAAACTTGGTGTGTTTCATCTTAAGATGTTTAAGATGCAAAGTAATCGAAAGTTTTTTATTTTGTAACACGCTGTTGCCATAGCAATGCATTGTTTGTCAAGTGCTGCTTTTTTTTTTTTTATACACATGAAAACTCATGGAACTTTGCAAACACATCAGACTTGTCATGAACATGAATTTTCAGAGATTTATTGTGCAATTTGCAATAAATAGCGCCCTCTAGACCTTTTTATGAAGCATTTCCGATTGTATGATTATGCTAGACCTACAAAAAAGTATTATGTAGCCATTTGCCAAACCAAAGAGGAAGTCCGCTATTTTGATTTTATTTTGGGAATTATACATCATTTTTGGCCTTTTTCATTCAACTTTGCACAGACAAGGCATGGAAAAAACTAACATTTTAAATGGTCCTTGTTCCATGTAACAGTTGTCAAGTGCTGCTTTTTTTTTTTTTTATACACATGAAAACTCATGAAACTTTGCAAACACATCAGACTTGTCATGAACATGAATTTTCAGAGATTTATTGTGCAATTTGCAATAAATAGCGCCCTCTAGACATTTTTATGAAGCATTTCCGATTGTATGATTATGCTAGACCTACAAAAAAGTATTATGTAGCCATTTGCCAAACCAAAGAGGAAGTCCGCTATTTTGATTTTATTTTGGGAATTATACATCATTTTTGGCCTTTTTCATTCAACTTTGCACAGAAAAGGCATGGAAAAAACTAACATTTTAAATGGTCCTTGTTCCATGTAACAGTTGTCAAGTGCTGCTTTTTTTTTTTTTATACACATGAAAACTCATGAAACTTTGCAAACACATCAGACTTGTCATGAACATGAATTTTCAGAGATTTATTGTGCAATTTGCAATAAATAGCGCCCTCTAGACATTTTTATGAAGCATTTCCGATTGTATGATTATGCTAGACCTACAAAAAAGTATTATGTAGCCATTTGCCAAACCAAAGAGGAAGTCCGCTATTTTGATTTTATTTTGGGAATTATACATAATTTTTGGCCTTCTTCATTAAACTTTGCACAGACAAGGCATGGAAAAAACTAACATTTTAAATGGTCCTTGTTCCATGTAACAGTACCCCAACGTGCCAGTACCCTGACGTGCAAGTAACCCAACGTTGTGCTCAATAGCGCCCTCTATGCATTTTTATGGAGCATTTCCAATTGTATGATTCAAGCGATACACAACTAAAGATGACTTGACCTAGATTTGTGAAAACTGGGAGGCATACCTATTAGCTTAAGACCTACAAAAAGTATTCTGTAGCCGTATGCTAAACCTAAAAGGAAGTCCGCCATTTTGAATTTATTTTGGGAATTGCGCACCATATTTTGCGTTTTGATTAAACTTTGCACACACAAGGCTTGTCAAAAACATTTTAGATGGTCCTTGTCCTATTTGACAGTACCCCAACGTGCCAGTACCCCGACGTGCAAGTACCCCAACGTGGCACGCCTTTGCTGTAGCGATGCATTGTTTGCAAAGAATTTTTTTTTTTATATGATTCAGCTAGATGTGTGAATATTGGGAGGCATACCTATCAGCCGAATACCTCGATAAAGCATTCCATAGCAATGTGAACAAACACAAAAAGCATGGCAAAACATTTACAATTTAGACGGTTTCTTATGAAACAGTACCCTAACGTGCGAGTACCCCGACGTGCAAAGACCCCAACGTGGCACGGGTTGCGAGGGCCCTTTATAGCTGCTCGCAGCTGTAGTTCTTCTTCTTTTTATTTGTTATTATTCTTTTCCGCAAACAATCACATTTTTGAGACACTAAACGTGAACGAAAACTCACCAAACTTTACACACACGTCAGGCCTGGCGAAAAATTTGATATTTTAAAGTCGCCATAGGTGATAACAGAAAAATGGCTCCATAGCGCCACCTACATAGGTTAAACAGATCCCTGGCCCGCTACGATTGTCCGACGGCTATGAAAATTGTGTGGCACCTGTAGCACATCCAGATGAACAAAAACCTCTTTGATGTGTGTACCCTAAAATAGACAGGAAGTGAGATATGAGTATTTAAATGTCCAATTTTGGCCAATTTTTGCACATTTACAGGGGTCATACTTTTGCCTGCTTCTCCTACACGGTTAATCCAATTGACTTCAAACTTGGGATGTACCATCTCAAGACCTGGGACAACACCATGGTAAAAAATCGAAAGTTTTCGACATACTATATGACGGCGGTGGGGCATCAAATTTAGAGTTTCAAAACTCTTACTAAACGTAGTATTGCCGGTTGTATGTTTAACCTAGAGCTACGAAAATTGGTACACATATGTAACAGACTATGACCTACAAAAAAGTCTGTTGGTGCCATATGCTAAACCCAACAGGAAGTCCGCCAGAGGCGGGGCATCAAATTTGGAGTTTCAAAATTCTTACTTAATGAAGCATTCCCGGCTGTACGTTTCACCTAGAGTTACCAAAATTTAAAGACATATGTAACAGCCCTCAAGGTACAAAAAACTCTTTTTGAACCATATGCTAAACCTAACAGAAAGTCCACCATTTTGATTTACTTTGGAACGTGTTCCCATTTTTTTGGCCATTTCATAGGGGTCCTATTTTAACGAACTCCTCTTACAGAGTTTATCCGATCATCTTCAAACTTGGTGTGATTCATCTTAAGATGTTGAAGATGAAAAGTTATTGAAAGCTTTTTATTTCGCTGCACGCTGTTGTCGTGGCATGCACTTGTTTGCAAAGGAAAAAAAATCTTCTTAATGAAGAATTCTCAGTTGTACGAAGCAGCTAGAGCTACGAAAATTTGTAGACATATGTAACAGCCCACGATGTACAAAAAAAGTCTCTTGCTGCTTTGTGCTAAACCCAACAGGAAGTCCCGCAAGGGCCGGGCATCACTTTTTGAGCTAAAAAACTCCTCTTTAACGAAGCATTCCCGGTTGTACCTTTCACCTAGCGCTATGATAATTTGGAGGCATACATAAGAGCCCACGATGTACAAAAAAGTCTTTTAGAACCATATGCTAAGCCAAACAGGAAGTCCGGCATTTTGATTTACTTTGCTATTTGTAGCCATTTTTTGGGGGCCTTTTATAGGCCTCATATTTTCTACAAAACTTATCAGATTGTCTTCATTCTTTGGCATGTTTCATCTGAAGTATTGCCAGTTATACGTTTAATATAGAGCTACGAAAATTGGTACACATATGTAACAGACTATGATCTACAAAAAAGCCTGTTGGTGCCATATGCTAAACCTAACAGGAAGTCCGCCAGAGGCAGGGCATCAAATTTTGCATTTCAAAATTTTTACTTAATGAAGCATTTCCGGCTGTACGTTTCACCTAGAGTGACCAAAATTTGAAGACATATGTAAGAGCCCTCGAGGTACAAAAAACTCTTTTTGAACCATATGCTAAACCTAACAGGAAGTCTGCCATTTTGATTTACTTTGGAACATGTTGCCATTTTTTTGGCCATTTCATAGGGGTCTTATTTTAACGAACTCCTCCTACAGAGTTTATCCGATCATCTTCAAACTTGGTGTGATTCATCTTAAGATGTTGACGATGAAAAGTTATTGAAAGCTTTTTATTTCGTCGCACGCTGTTGTCGTGGCATGCACTGTTGGCAAAGGAAAAAAAAATCCTTCTTAATGCAGCGTTCCCAGTTGGACGAAGCAGCTCGAGCTACAAAAATTTGTAGACATATGTACACATTTGTCCACATATATATATTTACATATGCATGTAAAAAAATTATGTCAGGCTAAACTAAATGGTTGATTAGGCCCCACACATTCTCACCTTACCATACCCGGCCCTCTTTGCAAAAGGTTTGAACACTCCTGGCCTAAACCTAGGTGTATACTCAAACTATGCACGCACATAAAGCCTGGAACAAAATGTGTAATTTAGAGGGTTCTTGTTTTGTTTTTTGTATTCCTTATATTTCATGTCATTATACTTGACACACTATTTTTACTACTCACTGAATCAGTTATAAGAACATTTAATTGATACAATCCAATCACATCCTAGAGAATTGAAAACACATTCAATCATGAGGTTGTTAAGACACATTTACTTCTGTAGCACTTAACCACAAACAAGTTGCGACATCCCCTGATCTAACCCTCCAACCGGGCAAGGAAAAACTTTCAGGGGTCATATTTTAACGAACCCCTCCTACAAAATTTATCCGACTGTCTTCAAACTTGGTGTGTTTCATCTTAAGATGTTTAAGATGCAAAGTAATCGAAAGTTTTTTATTTTGTAACACGCTGTTGCCATAGCAATGCATTGTTTGTCAAGTGCTGCTTTTTTTTTTTTATACACATGAAAACTCATGGAACTTTGCAAACACATCAGACTTGTCATGAACATGAATTTTCCGAGATTTATTGTGCAATTTGCAATGAATAGCGCCCTCTAGACCTTTTTATGAAGCATTTCCGATTGTATGATTATGCTAGACCTACAAAAAAGTATTATGTAGCCATTTGCCAAACCAAAGAGGAAGTCCGCTATTTTGATTTTATTTTGGGAATTATACATAATTTTTGGCCTTCTTCATTAAACTTTGCACAGACAAGGCATGGAAAAAACTAACATTTTAAATGGTCCTTGTTCCATGTAACAGTACCCCAACGTGCCAGTACCCTGACGTGCAAGTAACCCAACGTTGTGCTCAATAGCGCCCTCTATGCATTTTTATGGAGCATTTCCAATTGTATGATTCAAGCGATACACAACTAAAGATGACTTGACCTAGATTTGTGAAAACTGGGAGGCATACCTATTAGCTTAAGACCTACAAAAAGTATTCTGTAGCCGTATGCTAAACCTAAAAGGAAGTCCGCCATTTTGAATTTATTTTGGGAATTGCGCACCATATTTTGCGTTTTGATTAAACTTTGCACACACAAGGCTTGTCAAAAACATTTTAGATGGTCCTTGTCCTATTTGACAGTACCCCAACGTGCCAGTACCCCGACGTGCAAGTACCCCAACGTGGCACGCCTTTGCTGTAGCGATGCATTGTTTGCAAAGAATTTTTTTTTTTTTATATGATTCAGCTAGATGTGTGAATATTGGGAGGCATACCTATCAGCCGAATACCTCGACAAAGCATTCCATAGCAATGTGAACAAACACAAAAAGCATGGAAAAACATTTACAATTTAGACGGTTTCTTATGAAACAGTACCCTAACGTGCCAGTACCCCGACGTGCAAATACCCCAACGTGGCACGGGTTGCGAGGGCCCTTTATAGCTGCTCGCAGCTCTAGTTATTATTATTATTATTCTTTATTCTCCGCAAACGATCGCGATTTTGGGTACCTAAACATTCACGAAAACTCACCGAACTTTGCACACTCCTCAGGCCCGGCGAAAAATTTGATATTATTAAGTCGTCATAACAATGCGACTCGATAGCGCCCCCTAGCGTAGAAAAATAAAAACCAAGCCCGGCACGTTTGAGCTAGAGCAACAAAAATTGGCAGGCACGTGTAGCACCCCGAGACGCACAAAAAAGTCTATTGGGACCATGTAGCTAAAATGTACAGGAAGTGAGCTATGAATTTTTTTATGTCCAATTTTGGCCTATTTTGGCACATTCACTGTGGTCATGCTTTTTCCCCCTTTGCAAACATTTTTCATCCAATTGACTTCAAACTTGGCATTTATCATCTCAAGACCTGAGAGAACAACTGGGCAAAACATCTTGCCTTTTTGAAATACTATATGACGGGGGCGGGGCATCAAATATTGCCTTTAAAATTTCATTTGTCCAGAAAGAGCAAATGCTTAATAACTCCCATGTTCAAGCTCCAAAAAATCTCAAACTTCTCAGGCAACGTAATAGTCACGGCCTGAAAACATCTATATGATAAAATTCAGTTATACATATAGCGCCACCTAGTGGTTACAATAAATGTCATACTTTACGTTTTTAGCTACTGTGCTGAGCTTGTTGAAGGGATCCTTTTGAAAATTGGTCAGAAAAGCCTTAAGATGTTGATCATGCCCCACACCGAATATTGTAACTTTTCGCCAAAGGGCGTGGCCGCTACGGTGACGCAAAGTCTGAAGATTTTTCGTGAAAATAAAAGCTGCATTAACTTGACCGAGATGATCCTATCTTCTCAAAATTTCACACATTTGATAAGAGTCCAGCCCTAAAGACATCTACTGACTTATATTTCATCTAACTGATAGCGCCACCTAGTGGCAATTTTTTTTCTTACGAATTTTCTTCTACGTTTTTCTCCAAACACGTTAACTGGACCTACCTCATATTTGCTCAGATGAGGGATTCGGCCTTCATGATGTCACAACACGAAGTTTGTGAGTTTTCGCGAATTGCTGTGGCCGTGGCTAAGCGCTGTTCGCCAAGAAAACAACGCCAGTTTTGAGGGTCTAAACATGCACAGAAACTCATGAAACTTGGCACACACATCTGGCCTGGTAAAATTAGCAATATTTTATTGTTGATTGTGCTATTTTTACAAAAATGACTCAATAGCGCCCCCTCGAAATTTTTAACGAAGCAGCCCCGGTTGTACGTTTAAGCAAGAACGACGAATATTTTTAGGTGTATGAGGGAGCTCAAGACCTACAAAAAAGTCTCTTGGACCCATATGCTAAAATGAACAGGAAGTGAGCTACGAATTTTTGAATGTCCCATTTTTGACGATTTTTGCACATTCACAGGGGGCAGACTTTTGCCCACTTCTCCTACACGTTTCATCCGACTGAGTTAAGACTTGGCCTGGACCATGTCAAGACCTGAGCCAACGACAGGGGGAAAATTTTTTGACTTTTCGAGATACTATATGATGAGGGCGGGGCATCAAAATGTGTGTTTCGCAATGAAAAAGGATATGCTTGATAACTCCCCGGTACATGCTCCAAAAAATCCCAAACTTGACATGTATGTTTATCGTCAAGGCCTGAAGTTATCTCTATGACAACATTCAGTTATATTTGCAGCGCCACCTAGCCCTTGAGGCATGAAAAAAAAATACCCCACATACGGTATTTTGTACAAAAAATGTAAACTCATTCTAAGTGTGATAACTAAGTCATTTATGAATATTCTTTTAGTTTCCACCACTCAAAATGTTCACTGGTATCAGACTTATCCAAACATATATATATTTTTATTTATTTTTGATAGCCTCTATGGACATTAAAAGCAATATCGTGAATGAAGGATATGCTTAATAACTCCACGGTACATGCTCCAAAAAAAATCCCACGCTTGACATGTATGCTTATAATCAAGGCCTGAAGGTATCTCGATGACAACATTCAGTTATAAATACAGCGCCACCGAGCCCTTGAGGCTCATATAAAAAAAATAAATAAATACCCCACATACGGTATTTTGTACAAAAAATGTACACTCATTCTAAGTGTGATAACTAAGTCATTTATGAATATTCTTTTAGTTTCCACCACTCAAATTGTTCACTGGCTTCACACCGATCCAAACGTATGTACGTTTCCATTTTGTTTTATTCATTTTTGATTGCCCCTTTGGAGAATAAAAGTAACATAGTGCAATGAGTACAACGAGCGATGATGTGTATATACACTTTTACAAAAAATACCAATCAGGGCAACTCATTGCCTAAAAATAAAAAAGGACGCTGATTTTTGCAGGTCTTAACAATCACCAAAACCCGTTGAGCTTGACACACACACTGGCAAAAAAATATTCTACATGTAAACGTTTATTATGCCATTTTCAAAGAAATTTTGCTTCCAAGATGCCAGTACCCCAACGTGCAAGGACCCCAACGTGGCCCGGGCTGCGAGGGCCCTTTATAGCTGCTCGCAGCTCTAGTTAGGGCCCGAGCAGCGACCGCTGCGAGGTCCCTATTGTTTTTCAAGGAATTCTTATTATTAGGGCCCGAGCAGCGGCGGCGGCGGTGCCGCTGCGAGGCCCTATTGTTTTTGTAGGAATTCTTCTTATTATTATTCTTATTATTATTATTCTCCGCAAACGATCACATTTTTGAGACACTAAACGTGACCGAAAACTCACCAAACTTTACACGCACATCAGGCCTGGCGAAAAATTTGATATTTTAAAGTCGCCATACATGATAACAGAAAAATGGCTCCTTAGCGCCCCCTACATAGGTTAAACGGATCCCTGTCCCGCTACGATTGTCCGACAGCTATGAAAATTGTGTGGCACCTGTAGCACATCCCAATGAACAAAAACCTCTTTGAAGTGTGTACCCTAAAATAGACAGAAAGTGAGGTATGAGTATTTAAATGTCCAATTTTTGCCAATTTTTGCACATTTACAGGGGTCATACTTTTGCCCGCTTCTCCTACACGGTTAACCCGATTGACTTCAAACTTAGGATGGACCATCTCAACACCTGGGACAACATCATTGTGAAAAATGAAAAGTTTTTGATATAATATATGACGGCGGCGGCGCATCAAATTTAGAGTTTAAAAATTCTTACTTCACGAGGCATTGCCGGTTGTACGTTTAATCTAGAGCTACGAAAATTGGTACACATATGTAACAGACTATGACCTACAAAAAACTCTTTTTGAACCATATGCTAAACCTAACAGGAAGTCCACCATTTTGATTTATTTTGGAACGTGTTGCCATTTTTTTGGCCATTTCATTGGGGCCTTATTTTAACGAACTCCTCCTACAGTGTTTATCCGATCATCTTCAAACTTGGTGTGATTCATCTTAAGATGTTGAAGATGAAAAGTTATTGAAAGCTTTGTATTTCGTCGGACGCTGTTGTCATGGCATACACTGTTTGCAAAGGAAAAAAAATATCCTTAAAGAAGCATTGCCAGTTGTACGAAGCAGCTAGAGCTACGAAAATTTGTAGACATATGTAACAGCCCAAGATGTACAAAAAAGTCTCTTGGTGCCCTGTGCTAAACCCAACAGGAAGTCCCCCAGGGGCCGGGCATCACATTTTGAGCTAAAAAAACTCCTCTTTAACAAAGCATACCCGGCTGTACGTTTCACCTAGAGTTACCAAAATTTGTAGAGGTATATAACAGCCCTCGAGGTACAAAAAACTCTTTTTGAACCATATGCTAAACCTAACAGGACGTCCGCCATTTTGATTTACTTTGGAATGTGTTGCCATTTTTTTTGCCCATTTCATAGGGGTCATATTTTAACAAACTCCTCCTACAGAGTTTATCCGATCATCTTCAAACTTGGTGTGATTCATCTTAAGATGTTGAAAATGAAAAGTTATTGAAAGTTTTTTATTTCGTCACACGCTGTTGTCGTGGCATGCACTTTTTGCAAAGGAAAAAAATCCTTCTTAATGAAGCATTCCCAGTTGTACGAAGCAGCTAGAGCGACGAAAAATTGTAGACATATGTAACAGCCCAGGATGTACAAAAAAAGTCTCTTGGTGCCATGTGCTAAACCCAACAGGAAGTCCCGTAGGGGCCGGTCATCACATTTTGAGCTAAAAAACTCCTCTTTAACGAAGCATTCTCGGTTGTACGTTTCACCTAGCGCTATGATAATTTAGAGGCATACATAAGAGCCCACGATGTACAAAAAAGTCTCTTGGAACCATGTGCTAAACCAAACAGGAAGTCCGCCATTTTGATTTATGATGGGATTTGTTGCCATTTTTTGTGGCCTTTTTCAGGGGTCATATTTTAACGAACCCCTCCTACAAAATTTATCCGACTGTCTTCAAACTTGGTATGTTTCATCTTAAGATGTTTAAGATGCAAAGTAATCGAAAGTTTTTTATTTTGTCACACGCTGTTGACATAGCAATGCATCGAATTGCACACCATATTTTGCGTTTTGATTAAACAGACAAAGCATTCCCGGTTGTACGTTTCACCTAAAGCTATGATAATTTGCAGGCAAACATAAGAGCTCAGGATGTACAAAAAAAGTCTCTTGGAGCCATATGCTAAACCAATCAGGAAGTCCACCATTTTGATTTACGTTGGGATTTGTAGCCATTTTTTGTGGCCTTTTTTAGGGGTCATATTTTAACGAACTCCTCCTACAAAATTTATCCGACTGTCTTTAAACTTGGTGTGCTTCATCTTAAGATGTTTAAGATGCAAAGTTATCGAAAGTTATTTATTTTGTCGCACGCCGTTGTCATGGCGATGCATTGTTTGCCAAGTAAAATGCTGCTTTTTTGTTTTGGTCTAAACATGTGCAAAAACTCATGAAACTTTACACACACATCAGGCTTGTCATCAGCATGAATATTTTAGAGATTTCTTATTCAATTTGCAATAAATGGTTCAATAGCGCCCTCTAGACATTTTTATGAAGCTTTTGCAAATGTTTTGTGTTTTATGATTCAGCTAGATTTGTAAAAATTGGGATACCTATCAGCCTAAGACTTACAAAAAGGTTTCTAAAGCCATATGCTGAATCAAAAAGGAAGTCTGCCATTTTGATTTACTTTGGTATTTGTAGCCATTTTTGGGGGCCTTTTATAGGGGTCATATTTTCAACAGAACTTATCAGATCGTCTTCACTCTTTGGCGTGTTTCATCTTAAGATATTTAAGATGAAAAGTTATTGAATTTTTTTTATTTTGTCACACTCCTTTGCTGTAGCCATGCATTGTTTGTGAAGAAAAATGCTTTTTTGAGAGTCTAAATATGGGTGAAAACTCAACAAAACTTTGCACACACACCAGACCTGTCTGGAACATGAATATTTTATTTAGAGATTTGTTGTGCAATTTGTAATAAATGGCTCAATAGCGCCCTCTAGACATTTTTATGAAGTATTTCCGATTATATGATTCAGCTAGATGTGTGAATATTGGCAGGCATGCCGAATATATTCAAAAAGTATTCTATATAGCCATGTGCCAATCCATTTTGATTTTATTTTGTTAATTGTGCATCGTTTTTGGCCTTTCCATGAAACTTTAAAAACACAAAGCATGGCAAAAACGTTTACAATTTAGATGGTTTCCTATTTGACAGTACCCCAACATGCCAGTACCCCGACGTGCAAATACCCCAACGTGGCCCGGGTTGCGAGGGCCCTTTATAGCTGCTCGCAGCTCTAGTTATTCTTCTTTTTATTTGTTATTATTCTTTTCCGCAAACAATCACATTTTTGAGACACTAAACGTGAACGAAAACTCACCAAACTTTACACACACGTCAGGCCTGGCGAAAAATTTGATATTTTAAAGTCGCCATAGGTGATAACAGAAAAATGGCTCCATAGCGCCACCTACATAGGTTAAACAGATCCCTGGCCCGCTACGATTGTCCGACGGCTATGAAAATTGTGTGGCACCTGTAGCACATCCAGATGAACAAAAACCTCTTTGATGTGTGTACCCTAAAATAGACAGGAAGTGAGATATGAGTATTTAAATGTCCAATTTTGGCCAATTTTTGCACATTTACAGGGGTCATACTTTTGCCTGCTTCTCCTACACGGTTAATCCAATTGACTTCAAACTTGGGATGTACCATCTCAAGACCTGGGACAACACCATGGTAAAAAATCTAAAGTTTTCGACATACTATATGACGGCGGTGGGGCATCAAATTTAGAGTTTCAAAACTCTTACTAAACGTAGTATTGCCGGTTGTATGTTTAACCTAGAGCTACGAAAATTGGTACACATATGTAACAGACTATGACCTACAAAAAAGTCTGTTGGTGCCATATGCTAAACCCAACAGGAAGTCCGCCAGAGGCGGGGCATCAAATTTGGAGTTTCAAAATTCTTACTTAATGAAGCATTCCCGGCTGTACGTTTCACCTAGAGTTACCAAAATTTAAAGACATATGTAACAGCCCTCAAGGTACAAAAAACTCTTTTTGAACCATATGCTAAACCTAACAGAAAGTCCACCATTTTGATTTACTTTGGAACGTGTTCCCATTTTTTTGGCCATTTCATAGGGGTCCTATTTTAACGAACTCCTCTTACAGAGTTTATCCGATCATCTTCAAACTTGGTGTGATTCATCTTAAGATGTTGAAGATGAAAAGTTATTGAAAGCTTTTTATTTCGCTGCACGCTGTTGTCGTGGCATGCACTTGTTTGCAAAGGAAAAAAATTCTTCTTAATGAAGAATTCTCAGTTGTACGAAGCAGCTAGAGCTACGAAAATTTGTAGACATATGTAACAGCCCACGATGTACAAAAAAAAGTCTCTTGCTGCTTTGTGCTAAACCCAACAGGAAGTCCCGCAAGGGCCGGGCATCACTTTTTGAGCTAAAAAACTCCTCTTTAACGAAGCATTCCCGGTTGTACCTTTCACCTAGCGCTATGATAATTTGGAGGCATACATAAGAGCCCACGATGTACAAAAAAGTCTTTTAGAACCATATGCTAAGCCAAACAGGAAGTCCGGCATTTTGATTTACTTTGCTATTTGTAGCCATTTTTTGGGGGCCTTTTATAGGCCTCATATTTTCTACAAAACTTATCAGATTGTCTTCATTCTTTGGCATGTTTCATCTGAAGTATTGCCGGTTATACGTTTAATCTAGAGCTACGAAAATTGGTACACATATGTAACAGACTATGATCTACAAAAAAAGCCTGTTGGTGCCATATGCTAAACCTAACAGGAAGTCCGCCAGAGGCAGGGCATCAAATTTTGCATTTCAAAATTTTTACTTAATGAAGCATTTCCGGCTGTACGTTTCACCTAGAGTGACCAAAATTTGAAGACATATGTAACAGCCCTCGAGGTACAAAAAACTCTTTTTGAACCATATGCTAAACCTAACAGGAAGTCTGCCATTTTGATTTACTTTGGAACATGTTGCCATTTTTTTGGCCATTTCATAGGGGTCTTATTTTAACGAACTCCTCCTACAGAGTTTATCCGATCATCTTCAAACTTGGTGTGATTCATCTTAAGATGTTGACGATGAAAAGTTATTGAAAGCTTTTTATTTCGTCGCACGCTGTTGTCGTGGCATGCACTGTTGGCAAAGGAAAAAAAAATCCTTCTTAATGCAGCGTTCCCAGTTGGACGAAGCAGCTCGAGCTACAAAAATTTGTAGACATATGTACACATTTGTCCACATATATATATTTACATATGCATGTAAAAAAATTATGTCAGGCTAAACTAAATGGTTGATTAGGCCCCACACATTCTCACCTTACCATACCCGGCCCTCTTTGCAAAAGGTTTGAACACTCCTGGCCTAAACCTAGGTGTATACTCAAATTATGCACGCACATAAAGCCTGGAACAAAATGTGTAATTTAGAGGGTTCTTGTTTTGTTTTTTGTATTCCTTATATTTCATGTCATTATACTTGACACACTATTTTTACTACTCACTGAATCAGTTATAAGAACATTTAATTGATACAATCCAATCACATCCTAGAGAATTGAAAACACATTCAATCATGAGGTTGTTAAGACACATTTACTTCTGTAGCACTTAACCACAAACAAGTTGCGACATCCCCTGATCTAACCCTCCAACCGGGCAAGGAAAAACTTTCAGGGGTCATATTTTAACGAACCCCTCCTACAAAATTTATCCGACTGTCTTCAAACTTGGTGTGTTTCATCTTAAGATGTTTAAGATGCAAAGTAATCGAAAGTTTTTTATTTTGTAACACGCTGTTGCCATAGCAATGCATTGTTTGTCAAGTGCTGCTTTTTTTTTTTATACACATGAAAACTCATGGAACTTTGCAAACACATCAGACTTGTCATGAACATGAATTTTCAGAGATTTATTGTGCAATTTGAAATAAATAGCGCCCTCTAGACCTTTTTATGAAGCATTTCCGATTGTATGATTATGCTAGACCTACAAAAAAGTATTATGTAGCCATTTGCCAAACCAAAGAGGAAGTCCGCTATTTTGATTTTATTTTGGGAATTATACATAATTTTTGGCCTTTTTCATTAAACTTTGCACAGACAAGGCATGGAAAAAACTAACATTTTAAATGGTCCTTGTTCCATGTAACAGTACCCCAACGTGCCAGTACCCTGACGTGCAAGTAACCCAACGTTGTGCTCAATAGCGCCCTCTATGCATTTTTATGGAGCATTTCCAATTGTATGATTCAAGCGATACACAACTAAAGATGACTTGACCTAGATTTGTGAAAACTGGGAGGCATACCTATTAGCTTAAGACCTACAAAAAGTATTCTGTAGCCGTATGCTAAACCTAAAAGGAAGTCCGCCATTTTGAATTTATTTTGGGAATTGCGCACCATATTTTGCGTTTTGATTAAACTTTGCACACACAAGGCTTGTCAAAAACATTTTAGATGGTCCTTGTCCTATTTGACAGTACCCCAACGTGCCAGTACCCCGGACGTGCAAGTACCCCAACGTGGCACGCCTTTGCTGTAGCGATGCATTGTTTGCAAATAATTTTTTTTTTTTATATGATTCAGCTAGATGTGTGAATATTGGGAGGCATACCTATCAGCCGAATACCTCGACAAAGCATTCCATAGCAATGTGAACAAACACAAAAAGCATGGCAAAACATTTACAATTTAGACGGTTTCTTATGAAACAGTACCCTAACGTGCCAGTACCCCGACGTGCAAATACCCCAACGTGGCACGGGTTGCGAGGGCCCTTTATAGCTGCTCGCAGCTCTAGTTATTATTATTCTTCTTCTTCTTCTTCTTCTTCTCCGTAAACGATCACGATTTTGGGTACCTAAACATTTACGAAAACTCACCAAACTTTGCACACTCCTCAGGCCCGGCGAAAAATTTGATATTATGAAGTCGTCATAACAACGCGACTCTATAGCGCCCCCTAGCATAGAAAAATAAAAACCAAGCCCGGCACGTTTGAGCTAGAGCAACGAAAATTGGCAGGCACGTGTAGCACCCCGAGACGCACAAAAAAGTCTATTGGGACCATGTAGCTAAAATGTACAGGAAGTGAGCTATGAATTTTTTAATGTCCAATTTTGGCCTATTTTGGCACATTCACTGTGGTCATGCTTTTTCCCCCTTTGCAAACATTTTTCATCCAATTGACTTCAAACTTGGCATTTATCATCTCAAGACCTGAGAGAACAACTGGGGAAAAAATCTTGCCTTTTCGAAATACTATATGACGGGGGCGGGGCATCAAATATTGCCTTTAAAATTTCATTTGTCCAGAAAGAGCAAATGCTTAATAACTCCCATGTTCAAGCTCCAAAAAATCTCAAACTTATCAGGCAACTTAATAGTCACGGCCTGAAAACATCTATATGATAAAATTCAGTTATCCATGTAGCGCCACCTAGTGGTAACAATAATTGTCATACTTTACGTTTTTAGCTACTGTGCTGAGCTCGTTGAAGGGATCCAGTTGAAAATTGGTCAGAAAAGCCTTAAGATGTTGATCATGCCCCACACCGAATATTGTAACTTTTCGCCAAAGGGCGTGGCCGCTACGGTGCCGCAAAGTCTGAAGATTTCTCGTGACAACAAAAGCTGCATTAACTTGACCGAGATGATGCTATCTTCTCAAAATTTTACACAATTGATGAGAGTCCAGCCCTAAAGACATCTACAAACTTATATTTCATCTTACTGATAGCGCCACCTACTGGCAATTTTTTTTCTTACGATTTTTCTTCAATGTTTTTCTCCAACCATGTTAACTGGACCTACCTCATATTTGCTCAGATGAGGGTGTCGGCCTTCATGCTGTCACAACACGAAGTTTGTGAGTTTTCGCGAGTCGCTGTGGGCGTGGCTAAGCACTGTTCGCCAAGAAAACAACGCCAGTTTTGAGGGTCTAAACATGCGCAGAAACTCATGAAACTTGGCACACACATCTGGCCTGGTAAAATGAGCAATATTTTATTGTTGATTGTGCTATTTTTACAAAAATGACTCAATAGCGCCCCCTAGAAGTTTTTAACGAAGCAGCCCCGGTTGTACGTTTAAGCAAGAACGACGAATATTTTTAGGTGTATGAGGGAGCCCAAGACCTACAAAAAAGTCTTTTGGACCCATATGCTAAAATGAACAGGAAGTGAGCTACGAATTTTTGAATGTCCCATTTTTGACAATTTTTGCACATTCACAGGGGGCAGACTTTTGCCCACTTCTCCTACACGTTTCATCTGACTGAGTTAAGACTTGACCTGGACCATGTCAAGACCTGAGCCAACGACAGGGGGAAAAATCTTGACCTTTCGAAATAATATATGATGAAGGCGGGGCATCAAAATTTGTGTTTCGCACTGAAAAAGGATATGCTTAATAACTCCCCGGTACATGCTCCAAAAAATCCCAAACTTGACATGTATGTTTATCGTCAAGGCCTGAAGCTATCTCTATGACAACATTCAGTTATATATGCAGCGCCACCTAGCCCTTGAGGCATAAAAAAAAAATACCCCACATACGGTATTTTGTACAAAAAATGTAAACTCATTCTAAGTGTGATAACTAAGTCATTTATGAATATTCTTTTAGTTTCCACCACTCAAAATGTTCACTGGCATCAGACTTATCCAAACATATATATATTTTTATTTATTTTTGATAGCCTCTGTGGACATTAAAAGCAATATCGTGAATGAAGGATATGCTTAATAACTCCACGGTACATGCTCCAAAAAAAATCCCACACTTGACATGTATGCTTATAATCAAGGCCTGAAGGTATCTCGATGACAACATTCAGTTATAAATACAGCGCCACCTAGCCCTTGAGGCTTATAAAAAAAAAAAAACCCACATACGGTATTTTGTACAAAAAAATGTAAACTCATTCTAAGTGTGATGACTAAGTCATTTCTGAATATTCTTTTAGTTTCCACCACTCAAATTGTTCACTGGCTTCACACCGATCCAAACGTATGTACGTTTCCATTTTGTTTTATTCATTTTTGATTGCCCCTTTGGACAATAAAAGTAACATTGTGCAATGAGTACAACGAGCGATGATGTATATATACACTTTTACAAAAAATACCAATCAGGGCAACTCATTGCCTAAAAATAAAAAAGGACGCTGATTTTTGCAGGTCTTAACAATCACCAAAACCCGTTGAGCTTGACACACACTGGCAAAAAAAATATTCTACATGTAAATGTTTATTATGCCATTTTCAAAGAAATTTTGCTTCCAATATGCCAGTACCCCAACGTGCCAGTACCCTAACGTGCAAGTACCCCAACGTGCAAGGACTCCAACGTGGCCCGGGCTGCGAGGGCCCTTTATAGCTGCTCGCAGCTCTAGTTAGGGCCCGAGCAGCGACCGCTGCGAGGTCCCTATTGTTTTTGTAAAAATTATAATTATTATTATTAGGGCCCGAGCAGCGGCGGCGGCGGTGCCGCTGCGAGGCCCTATTGTTTTTGTAGGAATTCTTCTTATTATTATTCTTTTTCTTCTCCGCAAACAATCGCATTTTTGAGACACTAAACGTGAACGAAAACTCACCAAACTTTACACGCACATCAGGCCTGGCGAAAAATTTGATATTTTAAAGTCGCCATACATGATAACAGAAAAATGGCTCCTTAGCGCCCCCTACATAGGTTAAACGGATCCCTGTCCCGCTACGATTGTCCGACGGCTATGAAAATTGTGTGGCACCTGTAGCACATCCCAATGAACAAAAACCTCTTTGAAGTGTGTACCCTAAAATAGACAGAAAGTGAGGTATGAGTATTTAAATGTCCAATTTTTGCCAATTTTTGCACATTTACAGGGGTCATACTTTTGCCCGCTTCTCCTACACGGTTAACCCGATTGACTTCAAACTTGGGATGTAGCATCTCAACACCTGGGACAACATCATTGTGAAAAATGAAAAGTTTTTGATATACTATATGACGGCGGCGGCGCAACAAATTTAGAGTTTAAAAATTCTTACTTCACGAAGCATTGCCGGTTGTACGTTTAATCTAGAGCTACGAAAATTGGTACACATATGTAACAGGCTATGACCTACAAAAAACTCTTTTTGAACCATATGCTAAACCTAACAGGAAGTCCACCATTTTGATTTATTTTGGAACGTGTTGCCATTTTTTTGGCCATTTCATTGGGGTCTTATTTTAACGAACTCCTCCTACAGTGTTTATCCGATCATCTTCAAACTTGGTGTGATTCATCTTAAGATGTTGAAGATGAAAAGTTATTGAAAGCTTTGTATTTCGTCGCACACTGTTGTCATGGCATGCACTGTTTTTAAAGGAAAAAAAATATCCTTAAAGAAGCATTCCCATTTGTACGAAGCAGCTAGAGCTACGAAAATTTGTAGACATATGTAACAGCCGAAGATGTACAAAAAAGTCTCTTGGTGCCCTGTGCTAAACCCAACAGGAAGTCCCCCAGGGGCCGGGCATCACATTTTGAGCTAAAAAACTCCTCTTTAACAAAGCATACCGGCTGTACGTTTCACATAGAGTTACCAAAATTTGTAGAGGTATATAACAGCCCTCGAGGTACAAAAAACTCTTTTTGAACCATATGCAAAACCTAACAGGACGTCCGCCATTTTGATTTACTTTGGAATGTGTTGCCATTTTTTTGGGCCATTTCATAGGGGTCATATTTTAACAAACTCCTCTTACAGAGTTTATCCGATCATCTTCAAACTTGGTGTGATTCATCTTAAGATGTTGAAAATGAAAAGTTATTGAACGTTTTTTATTTCGTCACACGCTGTTGTCGTGGCATGCAATTTTTGCAAAGGAAAAAAAATCTTATTAATGAAGCATTCCCAGTTGTACGAAGCAGCTAGAGCGACGAAAAATTTTAGACATATGTAACAGTCCAGGATGTACAAAAAAGTCTCTTGGTGCCATGTGCTTAACCTAACAGGAAGTCCCCCAGGGGCCGGGCATCACATTTTGAGCTAAAAAACTCCTCTTTAACGAAGCATTCCCGGTTGTACGTTTCACCTAGCGCTATGATAATTTGCAGGCATACATAAGAGCCCATGATGTACAAAAAAGTCTCTTGGAACCATGTGCTAAACCAAACAGGAAGTCTGCCATTTTGATTTATGATGGGATTTGTTGCCATTTTTTGTGGCCTTTTTCAGGGGTCATATTTTAACGAACCCCTCCTACAAAATTTTTCCGACTGTCTTCAAACTTGGTGTGTTTCATCTTAAGATGTTTAAGATGCAAAGTAATCTAAAGTTTTTTATTTTGTAACACGCTGTTGCCATAGCAATGCATTGTTTGTCAAGTGCTGCTTTTTTTTTTTTTATACACTTGAAAACTCATGAAACTTTGCAAACACATCAGACTTGTCATGAACATGAATTTTCAGAGATTTATTGTGCAATTTGCAATAAATAGCGCCCTCTAGACATTTTTATGAAGCATTTCCGATTGTATGATTATGCTAGACCTACAAAAAAGTATTATGTAGCCATTTGCCAAACCAAAGAGGAAGTCCGCTATTTTGATTTTATTTTGGGAATTATACATCATTTTTGGCCTTTTTCATTAAACTTTGCACAGACAAGGCATGGAAAAAACTAACATTTTAAATGGTCCTTGTTCCATGTAACAGTTGTCAAGTGCTGCTTTTTTTTTTTTTTATACACATGAAAACTCATGAAACTTTGCAAACACATCAGACTTGTCATGAACATGAATTTTTAGAGATTTATTGTGCAATTTGCAATAAATAGCGCCCTCTATACATTTTTATGAAGCATTTCCGATTGTATGATTATGCTAGACCTACAAAAAAGTATTATGTAGCCATTTGCCAAACCAAAGAGGAAGTCCGCTATTTTGATTTTATTTTGGGAATTATACATCATTTTTGGCCTTTTTCATTAAACTTTGCACAGACAAGGTATGGAAAAAACTAACATTTTAAATGGTCCTTGTTCCATGTAACAGAACCCCAACGTGCCAGTACCCTGACGTGCAAGTAACCCAACGTTGTGCTCAATAGCGCCCTCTATGCATTTTTATGGAGCATTTCCAATTGTATGATTCAAGCGATACACAACTAAAGATGACTTGACCTAGATTTGTGAAAACTGGGAGGCATACCTATTAGCTTAAGACCTACAAAAGGTATTCTGTAGCCGTATGCTAAACCTAAAAGGAAGTCCGCCATTTTGAATTTATTTTGGGAATTGCGCACCATATTTTGCGTTTTGATTAAACTTTGCACACACAAGGCTTGTCAAAAACATTTTAAGATGGTCCTTGTCCTATTTGACAGTACCCCAACGTGCCAGTACCCCGACGTGCAAGTACCCCAACGTGGCCCGGGTTGCGAGGGCCCTTTATAGCTGCTCGCAGCTCTAGTTATTCTTCTTCTTCTTTTTCTTTGTTATTATTCTTTTCCGCAAACAACCACATTTTTGAGGCACTAAACATGAACGAAAACTCACCAAACTTTACACGGAGATCGGGCCTGGCGAAAAATTTGATATTTTAAAGTCGCCATACGTGATAACAGAAAAATGGCTCTGTAGCGCCACCTACATAGGTTTAACGGATCCCTGTCCCGCTACGATTGTCCTATGGCTACGAAAATTGTGTGGCACCTGTAGCACATCCAGATGAACAAAAACCTCTTTGATATGTGTACCCTAAAATAGACAGGAAGTGAGGTATGAGTATTTGAATGTCCAATTTTGGCCCATTTTTGCACATTTACAGGGGTCATACTTTTGCCCGCTTCTCCTACACGGTTAACCCGATTGACTTCAAACTTGGGCTGTACCATCTCAAGACCTGGGACAACATCATGGTAAAAAATCTAAAGTTTTTGACATACTATATGACGGTGGCGGGGCATCAAATTTACAGTTTCAAAATTCTTACTTAACAAAGCATTGCCGTGGTACGTTTAATTGAGAGCCACGAAAATTGGTACACATATGTAACAGACTATGATCTACAAAAAACTCTTTTTGAACCATATGCTAAACCTAACAGGAAGTCCGCCAGAGGCGAGGCATCAAATTTTGTGTTTCAAAATTCTTATTTAATGAAGCATTCCCGGCTGTACATTTCACCTAGAGTTACCAACATTTGAAGACATATGTAACAGCCCTCAAGGTACAAAAAACTCTTTTTGAACCATATGCTAAACCGAACAGGAAGTCCGCCATTTTGATTTACTTTGGAACGTGTTGCCATTTTTTGGGCCATTTCATAGGGGTCTTATTTTAACGAACTCCTCCTACAGAGTTTTTCCGATCATCTCCAAACTTGGTGTGATTCATCTTAAAATGTTGAAGATGAAAAGTTATTGAAAGCTTTTTATTTCGTCGCACGCTGTTGCCGTGGCATGCACAGTTTGCAAAGGAAAAAATTCCCTCTTAATGAAGCATTCACAGTTGTACGAAGCAGCGAGAGCTATGAAAATTTGGAGACAAATTTAACAGCCCACAATGTACAAAAAAGTCTCTTGGTGCCATGTGCTAAACCCAACAGGAAGTCCCGTAAGGGCCGGTCATCACATTTTGAGGTAAAAAACTCCTCTTTAACGAAGCATTCCCGGTTGTACTTTTCACCTAGCGCTATGATAATTTAGAGGCATACATAAGAGCCCACGATGTACAAAATAGTCTCTTGGAACCATCTTCCAAAACAAACAGGAAGTCTGCCATTTTGATTTACGTTGGGATTTGTAGCCATTTTTTGTGGCCTTTTTTAGGGGTCATATTTTAACGAACTCCTCCTACAAAATTTATCCGACTGTCTTCAAACTTGGTGTGCTTCATCTTAAGATGTTTAAGATACAAAGTTATCGAAAGTTATTTATTTTGTCCCACGCCGTTTCATGGCGATGCATTGTTTGCCAAGTAAAATGCTGCTTTTTTTGGGGGGGGTCTAAACATGTGCAAAAACTCATGAAACTTTACACACACATCAGGCTTGTCATAAGCATGAATATTTTAGAGATTTCTTATTAAATTTGCAATAAATGCTTCAATAGCGCCCTCTAGACATTTTTATGAAGTCTTTCCGATTATATGATTCAGCTAGATGTGTGAATATTGGCAGGCATGCCTAATATATTCAAAAAGTATTCTATATAGCCATGTGCCAATCCATTTTGATTTTATTTTGTTAACTGTGCATCATTTTTGGCCTTTCCATGAAACTTTACAAACACAAAGCATGGCAAAAACGTTTAAAATTTAGATGGTTTCCTATTTGACAGTACCCCAACATGCCAGTACCCCGACGTGCAAATACCCCAACGTGGCCCGGGTTGCGAGGGCCCTTTATAGCTGCTCGCAGCTCTAGTTATTATTATTATTCTTTATTCTCCGCAAACAATCGCGATTTTGGGTACCTAAATATTCACGAAAACTCACCGAACTTTGCACACTCCTCAGGTCCGGCGAAAAATTTGATATTATGAAGTCGTTATAACAACGCGACTCTATAGCGCCCCCTAGCATAGAAAAATAAAAACCAAGCCCGGCACGTTTGAGCTAGAGCAACGAAAATTGGCAGGCACGTGTAGCACCCCGAGACGCACAAAAAAGTCTATTGGGACCATGTAGCTAAAATGTACAGGAAGTGAGCTATGAATTTTTTAATGTCCAACTTTGGCCTATTTTGGCACATTCACTGTGGTCATGCTTTTTCCCCCTATGCAAACATTTTTCATCCCATTGACTTCAAACTTGGCATTTATCATCTCAAGACCTAAGAGAACAGTTGGGCAAAAAGACTTGCCTTTTCGAAATACTATATGACGGGGGCGGGGCATCAAATATTGCCTTTAAAATTTCATTTTTCCAGAAAGAGCAAATGCTGAATAACTCCCATGTACAAGCTCCAAAAAATCTCAAACTTCTCAGGCAACGTAATAGTCACGGCCTGAAAACATCTATATGACAAAATTCAGTTATACATATAGCGCCACCTAGTGGTTACAATAAATGTCATACTTTACGTTTTTAGCTACTGTGCTGAGCTCGTTGAAGGGATCCAGTTGAAAATTGGTCAGAAAAGCCTTAAGATGTTGATGATGCCCCACACCGAATATTGTAACTTTTCGCCAAAGGGCGTGGCCGCTACGGTGACGCAAAGTCTGAAGATTTTTCGTGACAATAAAAGCTGCATTAACTTGACCGAGATGATCCTATCTTCTCAAAATTTCACACATTTGATGAGAGTCCAGCTCTAAAGACATCTACTAACTTACATTTCATCTAACTGATAGCGCCACCTAGTGGCAATTTCTTTTCTTACGAATTTTCTTCTACGTTTTTCTCCAAACACGTTAACTGGACCTACCTCATATTTGCTCAGATGAGGGTTTCGGCCTTCATGATGTCACAACACGAAGTTTGTGAGTTTTCGCGAATTGCTGTGGGCGTGGCTAAGCGCTGTTCGCCAAGAAAACAACGCCAGTTTTGAGGGTCTAAACATGTACAGAAACTCCTGAAACTTGGCACACACATCTGGCCTGGTAAAATGAGCAATATTTAATTGTTGATTGTGCTATTTTTACAAAAATGACTCAATAGCGCACCCTCGAAATTTTTAACGAAGCAGCCCCGGTTGTACGTTTAAGCAAGAACGACGAATATTTTTAGGTGTATGAGGGAGCCCAAGACCTACAAAAAAGTCTCTTGTACCCATATGCTAAAATGAACAGGAAGTGAGCTACGAATTTTTGAATGTCACATTTTTGACGATTTTTTCACATTCACAGGGGGCAGACTTTTGCCCACTTCTCCTACACGTTTCATCCGACTGAGTTAAGACTTGGCCTGGACCATGTCAAGACCGGAGCCAACGACAGGGGGAAAAATTTTGACTTTTCGAAATACTATATGATGAGGGCGGGGCATCAAAATTTGTGTTTCGCAATGAAAAAGGATATGCTTGATAACTCCCCGGTACATGCTCCAAAAAATCCCAAACTTGACATGTATGTTTATCGTCAAGGCCTGAAGTTATCTCTATGACAACATTCAGTTATATATGCAGCGCCACCTAGCCCTTGAGGCATGAAAAAAAAATACCCCACATACGGTATTTTGTACAAAAAATGTAAACTCATTCTAAGTGTGATAACGAAGTCATTTATGAATATTCTTTTAGTTTCCACCACTCAAAATGTTCACTGGCATCAGACTTATCCAAACATATATATATTTTTATTTATTTTTGATAGCCTCTATCGACATTAAAAGCAATATCGTGAATGAAGGATATGCTTAATAACTCCACGGTACATGCTCCAAAAAAAATCCCACACTTGACATGTATGCTTATAATCAAGGCCTGAAGGTATCTCTATGACAACATTCAGTTATAAATACAGCGCCACCTAGCCGTTGAGGCTTATATAAAAAAAATAAAAAAAATACCCCACATACGGTATTTTGTACAAAAAATGTACACTCATTCTAAGTGTGATAACTAAGTCATTTATGAATATTCTTTTAGTTTCCACCACTCAAATTGTTCACTGGCTTCACACCGATCCAAACGTATGTACGTTTCCATTTTGTTTTATTCATTTTTGATTGCCCCTTTGGACAATAAAAGTAAACATTGTGCAATGAGTACAACGAGCGATGATGTGTATATACACTTTTACAAAAAAATACCAAGCAGGGCAACTCATTGCCTAAAAATAAATAAGGACGCTGATTTTTGCAGGTCTTAACAATCACCAAAATCCGTTGAGCTTGACAGACACTGGCAAAAAAAATATTCTACATGTAAACGTTTATTATGCCATTTTCAAAGAAATTTTGCTTCCAATATGCCAGTACCCCAACGTGCCAGTACCCCAACGTGCAAGTACCCCAACGTGCAAGGACCCCAACGTGGCCCGGGCTGCGAGGGCCCTTTATAGCTGCTCGCAGCTCTAGTTAGGGCCCGAGCAGCGACCGCTGCGAGGTCCCTATTGTTTTTGTAAAAATTATTATTATTATTATTATTATTAGGGCCCGAGCAGCGACCGCTGCGAGGTCCCTATTGTTTTTGTAAAAATTATTATTATTATTAGGGCCCGAGCAGCGACCGCTGCGAGGTCCCTATTGTTTTTGTAAAAATTATTATTATTATTAGGGCCCGAGCAGCGACCGCTGCGAGGTCCCTATTGTTTTTGTAAAAATTATTATTATTATTATTAGGGCCCGAGCAGCGGCGGCGGCGGTGCCGCTGCGAGGCCCTATTGTTTTTGTAGGAATTCTTCTTATTATTCTTCTTTTTCTTCTCCGCAAACAATCGCATTTTTGAGACACTAAACGTGAACGAAAACTCACCAAACTTTACACGCACATCAGGCCTGGCGAAAAATTTGATATTTTAAAGTCGCCATACATGATAACAGAAAAATGGCTCCTTAGCGCCCCCTACATAGGTTAAACGGATCCCTGTCCCGCTACGATTGTCCGACGGCTATGAAAATTGTGTGGCACCTGTAGCACATCCCAATGAACAAAAACCTCTTTGAAGTGTGTACCCTAAAATAGACAGAAAGTGAGGTATGAGTATTTAAATGTCCAATTTTTGCCAATTTTTGCACATTTACAGGGGTCATACTTTTGCCCGCTTCTCCTACACGGTTAACCCGATTGACTTCAAACTTGGGATGTACCATCTCAACACCTGGGACAACATCATTGTGAAAAATGAAAAGTTTTTGATATACTATATGACGGTGGCGGCGCATCAAATTTAGAGTTTAAAAATTCTTACTTCACGAAGCATTGCCGGTTGTACGTTTAATCTAGAGCTACGAAAATTGGTACACATATGTCACAGGCTATGACCTACAAAAAACTCTTTTTGAACCATATGCTAAACCTAACAGGAAATCCACCATTTTGATTTATTTTGGAACGTGTTGCCATTTTTTTGGCCATTTCATTGGGGTCTTATTTTAACGAACTCCTCCTACAGTGTTTATCCGATCATCTTCAAACTTGGTGTGATTCATCTTAAGATGTTGAAGATGAAAAGTTATTGAAAGCTTTGTATTTCGTCGCACACTGTTGTCATGGCATGCACTGTTTTTAAAGGAAAAAAAATATCCTTAAAGAAGCATTCCCATTTGTACGAAGCAGCTAGAGCTACGAAAATTTGTAGACATATGTAACAGCCCAAGATGTACAAAAAAGTCTCTTGGTGCCCTGTGCTAAACCCAACAGGAAGTCCCCCAGGGGCCGGGCATCACATTTTGAGCTAAAAAACTCCTCTTTAACAAAGCATACCCGGCTGTACGTTTCACATAGAGTTACCAAAATTTGTAGAGGTATATAACAGCCCTCGAGGTACAAAAAACTCTTTTTGAACCATATGCTAAACCTAACAGGACGTCCGCCATTTTGATTTACTTTGGAATGTGTTGCCATTTTTTTGGGCCATTTCATAGGGGTCATATTTTAACAAACTCCTCCTACAGAGTTTATCCGATCATCTTCAAACTTGGTGTGATTCATCTTAAGATGTTGAAAATGAAAAGTGATTGAAAGTTTTTTATTTCGTCACACGCTGTTGTCGTGGCATGCAGTTTTTGCAAAGGAAAAAAAATCTTATTAATGAAGCATTCCCAGTTGTACGAAGCAGCTAGAGCGACGAAAAATTGTAGACATATGTAACAGTCCAGGATGTACAAAAAAGTCTCTTGGTGCCATGTGCTTAACCTAACAGGAAGTCCCCCAGGGGCCGGGCATCACATTTTGAGCTAAAAAACTCCTCTTTTGCAGGCATACATAAGAGCCCACGATGTACAAAAAAGTCTCTTGGAACCATGTGCTAAACCAAACAGGAAGTCTGCCATTTTGATTTATGATGGGATTTGTTGCCATTTTTTGTGGCCTTTTTCAGGGGTCATATTTTAACGAACCCCTCCTACAAAATTTATCCGACTGTCTTCAAACTTGGTGTGTTTCATCTTAAGATGTTTAAGATGCAAAGTAATCGAAAGTTTTTTATTTTGTAACACGCTGTTGCCATAGCAATGCATTGTTTGTCAAGTGCTGCTTTTTTTTTTTATACACATGAAAACTCATGAAACTTTGCAAACACATCAGACTCGTCATGAACATGAATTTTCAGAGATTTATTGTGCAATTTGCAATAAATAGCGCCCTCTAGACATTTTTATGAAGCCTTTCCGATTGTATGATTATGCTAGACCTACAAAAAAGTATTATGTAGCCATTTGCCAAACCAAAGAGGAAGTCCGCTATTTTGATTTTATTTTGGGAATTATACATAATTTTTGGCCTTTTTCATTAAACTTTGCACAGACAAGGCATGGAAAAAAGTAACATTTTAAATGGTCCTTGTTCCATGTAACAGTTGTCAAGTGCTGCTTTTTTTTTTTTTTATACACATGAAAACTCATGAAACTTTGCAAACACATCAGACTTGTCATGAACATGAATTTTTAGAGATTTATTGTGCAATTTGCAATAAATAGCGCCCTCTAGACATTTTTATGAAGCATTTCCGATTGTATGATTATGCTAGACCTACAAAAAAGTATTATGTAGCCATTTGCCAAACCAAAGAGGAAGTCCGCTATTTTGATTTTATTTTGGGAATTATACATCATTTTTGGCCTTTCTCATTAAACTTTGCACAGACAAGCCATGGAAAAAACTAACATTTTAAATGGTCCTTGTTCCATGTAACAGTACCCCAACGTGCCAGTACCCTGACGTGCAAGTAACCCAACGTTGTGCTCAATAGCGCCCTCTATGCATTTTTATGGAGCATTTCCAATTGTATGATTCAAGCGATACACAACTAAAGATGACTTGACCAAGATTTATGAAAACTGGGAGGCATACCTATTAGCTTAAGACCTACAAAAGGTATTCTGTAGCCGTATGCTAAACCTAAAAGGAAGTCCACCATTTTGAATTTATTTTGGGAATTGCACACCATATTTTGCGTTTTGATTAAACTTTGCACACACAAGGCTTGTCAAAAACATTTTAGATGGTCTTGTCCTATTTGACAGTACCCCAACGTGCCAGTACCCCGACGTGCAAGTACCCCAACGTGGCCCGGGTTGCGAGGGCCCTTTATAGCTGCTCGCAGCTCTAGTTCTTCTTCTTCTTCTTTATTCTCCGCAAACGATCGCGATTTTGGGTACCTAAACATTCACGAAAACTCACCGAACTTTGCACACTCCTCAGGCCCGGCGAAAAATTTGATATTATTAAGTCGTCATAACAATGCGACTCGATAGCGCCCCCTAGCGTAGAAAAATAAAAACCAAGCCCGGCACGTTTGAGCTAGAGCAACAAAAATTGGCAGGCACGTGTAGCACCCCGAGACACACAAAAAAGTCTATTGGGACCATGTAGCTAAAATGTACAGGAAGTGAGCTATGAATTTTTTTATGTCCAATTTTGGCCTATTTTGGCACATTCACTGTGGTCATGCTTTTTCCCCCTTTGCAAACATTTTTCATCCAATTGACTTCAAACTTGGCATTTATCATCTCAAGATCTGAGAGAACAACTGGGCAAAACATCTTGCCTTTTTGAAATACTATATGACGGGGGCGGGGCATCAAATATTGCCTTTAAAATTTCATTTGTCCAGAAAGAGCAAATGCTTAATAACTCCCATGTTCAAGCTCCAAAAAACCTCAAACTTCTCAGGCAACGTAATAGTCACGGCCTGAAAACATCTATATGATAAAATTCAGTTATACATATAGCGCCACCTAGTGGTTACAATAAATGTCATACTTTACGTTTTTAGCTACTGTGCTGAGCTTGTTGAAGGGATCCATTTGAAAATTGGTCAGAAAAGCCTTAAGATGTTGATCATGCCCCACACCGAATATTGTAACTTTTCGCCAAAGGGCGTGGCCGCTACGGTGACGCAAAGTCTGAAGATTTTTCGTGAAAATAAAAGCTGCATTAACTTGACCGAGATGATCCTATCTTCTCAAAATTTCACACATTTGATGAGAGTCCAGCCCTAAAGACATCTACTGACTTATATTTCATCTAACTGATAGCGCCACCTAGTGGCAATTTTTTTTCTTACGAATTTTCTTCTACGTTTTTCTCCAAACACGTTAACTGGACCTACCTCATATTTGCTCAGATGAGGGTTTCGGCCTTCATGATGTCACAACACGAAGTTTGTGAGTTTTCGCGAATTGCTGTGGGTGTGACTAAGCGCTGTTCGCCAAGAAAATAACGCCAGTTTTGAGGGTCTAAACATGCACAGAAACTCATGAAACTTGGCACACACATCTGGCCTGGTAAAATGAGCAATATTTTATTGTTGATTGTGCTATTTTTACAAAAATGACTCAATAGCGCCCCCTAGAGGTTTTTAACGAAGCAGCCCCGGTTGTACGTTTAAGCAAGAACGACGAATATTTTTAGGTGTATGAGGGAGCCCAAGACCTACAAAAAAGTCTCTTGGACCCATATGCTAAAATGAACAGGAAGTGAGCTACGAATTTTTGAATGTCCCATTTTTGACGATTTTTGCACATTCACAGGGGGCAGACTTTTGCCCACTTCTCCTACACGTTTCATCTGACTGAGTTAAGACTTGACCTGGACCATGTCAAGTCCTGAGCCAACGACAGGGGGAAAAATCTTGACCTTTCGAAATACTATATGATGAAGGCGGGGCATCAAAATTTGTGTTTCGCACTGAAAAAGGATATGCTTAATAACTCCCCGGTACATGCTCCAAAAAATCCCAAACTTGACATGTATGTTTATCGTCAAGGCTTGAAGCTATCTCTATGACAACATTCAGTTATATATGCAGCGCCACCTAGCCCTTGAGGCATAAAAAAAAAATACCCCACATACGGTATTTTGTACAAAAAATGTAAACTCATTCTAAGTGTGATAACTAAGTCATTTATGAATATTCTTTTAGTTTCCACCACTCAAAATGTTCACTGGCATCAGACTTATCCAAACATATATATATTTTTATTTATTTTTGATAGCCTCTGTGGACATTAAAAGCAATATCGTGAATGAAGGATATGCTTAATAACTCCACGGTACATGCTCCAAGAAAAATCCCACACTTGACATGTATGCTTATAATCAAGGCCTGAAGGTATCTCGATGACAAAATTCAGTTATAAATACAGCGCCACCTAGCCCTTGAGGCTTATATAAAAAAAAAACCCACATACGGTATTTTGTACAAAAAAATTTAAACTCATTCTAAGTGTGATGACTAAGTCATTTCTGAATATTCTTTTAGTTTCCACCACTCAAATTGTTCACTGGCTTCACACCGATCCAAACGTATGTACGTTTCCATTTTGTTTTATTCATTTTTGATTGCCCCTTTGGACAATAAAAGTAACATTGTGCAATGAGTACAACGAGCGATGATGTATATATACACTTTTACAAAAAATACCAATCAGGGCAACTCATTGCCTAAAAATAAAAAAGGACGCTGATTTTTGCAGGTCTTAACAATCACCAAAACCCATTGAGCTTGACACACATTGGCAAAAAAAATATTCTACATGTAAAGGTTTATTATGCCATTTTCAAAGAAATTTTGCTTCCAATATGCCAGTACCCCAACGTGCCAGTACCCCAACGTGCCAGTACCCTAACGTGCAAGTACCCCAACGTGCAAGGACTCCAACGTGGCCCGGGCTGCGAGGGCCCTTTATAGCTGCTCGCAGCTCTAGTTATTATTATTCTTCTTCTTCTTCTTCTTCTTCTTCCCTATTCTCCGCAAACAATCGCGATTTTGGGTACCTAAATATTCACGAAAACTCACCGAACTTTGCACACTCCTCAGGTCCGGCGAAAAATTTGATATTATGAAGTCGTTATAACAACGCGACTCTATAGCGCCCCCTAGCATAGAAAAATAAAAACCAAGCCCGGCACGTTTGAGCTAGAGCAACGTAAATTGGCAGGCACGTGTAGCACCCCGAGACGCACAAAAAAGTCTATTGGGACCATGTAGCTAAAATGTACAGGAAGTGAGCTATGAATTTTTTAATGTCCAATTTTGGCCTATTTTGGCACATTCACTGTGGTCATGCTTTTTCCCCCTATGCAAACATTTTTCATCCCATTGACTTCAAACTTGGTATTTATCATCTCAAGACCTAAGAGAACAGCTGGGCAAAAAGTCTTGCCTTTTCGAAATACTATATGACGGGGGCGGGGCATCAAATATTGCCTTTAAAATTTCATTTGTCCAGAAAGAGCAAATGCTGAATAACTCCCATGTACAAGCTCCAAAAAATCTCAAACTTCTCAGGCAACGTAATAGTCACGGCCTGAAAACATCTATATGATAAAATTCAGTTATACATATAGCGCCACCTAGTGGTTACAATAAATGTCATACTTTACGTTTTTAGCTACTGTGCTGAGCTCATTGAAGGGATCCAGTTGAAAATTGGTCAGAAAAGCCTTAAGATGTTGATGATGCCCCACACCGAATATTGTAACTTTTCGCCAAAGGGCGTGGCCGCTACGGTGACGCAAAGTCTGAAGATTTTTCGTGACAATAAAAGCTGCATTAACTTGATCGAGATGATCCTATCTTCTCAAAATTTCACACATTTGATGAGAGTCCAGCTCTAAAGACATCTACTAACTTACATTTCATCTAACTGATAGCGCCACCTAGTGGCAATTTTTTTTCTTACGAATTTTCTTCTACGTTTTTCTCCAAACACGTTAACTGGACCTCCCTCATATTTGCTCAGATGAGGGTTTCGGCCTTCATGATGTCACAACACGAAGTTTGTGAGTTTTCGCGAATTGCTGTGGCCGTGGCTAAGCGCTGTTCGCCAAGAAAACAACGCCAGTTTTGAGGGTCTAAACTGGCACAGAAACTCCTGAAACTTGGCACACACATCTGGCCTGGTAAAATGATCAATATTTTATTGTTGATTGTGCTATTTTTACAAAAATGACTCAATAGCGCCCCCTCGAAATTTTTAACGAAGCAGCCCCGGTTGTACGTTTAAGCAAGAACGACGAATATTTTCAGGTGTATGAGGGAGCCCAAGACCTACAAAAAAGTCTCTTGTACCCATGTGCTAAAATGAACAGGAAGTGAGCTACGAATTTTTGAATGTCCCATTTTTGACGATTTTTGCACATTCACAGGGGGCAGACTTTTGCCCACCTCTCCTACACGTTTCATCCGACTGAGTTAAGACTTGGCCTGGACCATGTCAAGACCTGAGCCAACGACAGGGGGAAAAATTTTGACTTTTCGAAATACTATATGATGAAGGCGGGGCATCAAAATTTGTGTTTCGCACTGAAAAAGGATATGCTTAATAACTCCCCGGTACATGCTCCAAAAAATCCCAAACTTGACATGTATGTTAATCGTCAAGGCCTGAAGCTATCTCTATGACAACATTCAGTTATATATGCAGCGCCACCTAGCCCTTGAGGCATAAAAAAAAAAAACCCCACATACGGTATTTTGTACAAAAAATGTAAACTCATTCTAAGTGTGATAACTAAGTCATTTATGAATATTCTTTTAGTTTCCACCACTCAAAATGTTCACTGGCATCAGACTTATCCAAACATATATATATTTTTATTTATTTTTGATAGCCTCTGTGGACATTAAAAGCAATATCGTGAATGAAGGATATGCTTAATAACTCCCCGGTACATGCTCCAAAAAATCCCAAACTTGACATGTATGTTAATCGTCAAGGCCTGAAGCTATCTCTATGACAACATTCAGTTATATATGCAGCGCCACCTAGCCCTTGAGGCATAAAAAAAAAATACCCCACATACGGTATTTTGTACAAAAAATGTAAACTCATTCTAAGTGTGATAACTAAGTCATTTATGAATATTCTTTTAGTTTCCACCACTCAAAATGTTCACTGGCATCAGACTTATCCAAACATATATATATTTTTATTTATTTTTGATAGCCTCTGTGGACATTAAAAGCAATATCGTGAATGAAGGATATGCTTAATAACTCCACGGTACATGTTCCAAAAAAAATCCCACACTTGACATGTATGCTTATAATCAAGGCCTGAAGGTATCTCATGACAACATTCAGTTATAAATACAGCGCCACCTAGCCCTTGAGGCTTATATAAAAATAAAAAAAATACCCCACATACGGTATTTTGTACAAAAAATGTACACTCATTCTAAGTGTGATAACTAAGTCATTTATGAATATTCTTTTAGTTTCCACCACTCAAATTGTTCACTGGCTTCACACCGATCCAAACGTATGTACGTTTCCATTTTGTTTTATTCATTTTTGATTGCCCCTTTGGACAATAAAAGTAACATTGTGCAATGAGTACAACGAGCGATGATGTGTATATACACTTTTACAAAAAATACCAATCAGGGCAACTCATTGCCTAAAAATAAAAAAGGACGCTGATTTTTGCAGGTCTTAACAATCACCAAAACCCGTTGAGCTTGACACACACACTGGCAAAAAAATATTCTACATGTAAAGGTTTATTATGCCATTTTCAAAGAAATTTTGCTTCCAATATGCCAGTACCCCAACGTGCCAGTACCCCAACGTGCAAGTACCCCAACGTGCAAGGACCCCAACGTGGCCCGGGCTGCGAGGGCCCTTTATAGCTGCTCGCAGCTCTAGTTATTATTCTTCTTCTTCTTCTTCTTCTTCTTCTTCTTCTTTATTCTCCGCAAACAATCGCGATTTTGGGTACCTAAATATTCACGAAAACTCAACAAACTTTGCACACTCCTCAGGTCCGGCGAAAAATTTGATATTATGAAGTCGTTATAACAACGCGACTCTATAGCGCCCCCTAGCGTAGAAAAATAAAAACCAAGCCCGACACGTTTGAGCTAGAGCAACGAAAATTGGCAGGCACGTGTAGCACCCCGAGACGCACA
Source organism: Festucalex cinctus (assembly GCF_051991245.1). Lineage (NCBI taxonomy): Eukaryota > Metazoa > Chordata > Actinopteri > Syngnathiformes > Syngnathidae > Festucalex > Festucalex cinctus. The sequence goes on from NC_135417.1 coordinate 27,660,142, forward strand.
AAAAAGTCTATTGGGACCATGTAGCTAAAATGTACAGGAAGTGAGCTATGAATTTTTTAATGTCCAATTTTGGCCTATTTTGGCACATTCACTGTGGTCATGCTTTTTCCCCCTTTGCAAACATTTTTCATCCAATTGACTTCAAACTTGGCATTTATCATCTCAAGACCTAAGAGAACAGCTGGGCAAAACATCTTGCCTTTTCGAAATACTATACGACGGGGGCGGAGCATCAAATATTGCCTTTAAAATTTCATTTGTCCAGAAAGAGCAAATGCTTAATAACTCCCATGTTCAAGCTCCAAAAAATCTCAAACTTCTCAGGCAACGTAATAGTCACAGCCTGAAAACATCTATATGACAAAATTCAGTTATACATATAGCGCCACCTAGTGGTTACAATAAATGTCATACTTTACGTTTTTAGCTACTGCGCTGAGCTCGTTGAAGGGATCCAGTTGAAAATTGTTCAGAAAACCCTTAAGATGTTGATCATGCCCCACACCGAATATTGTAACTTTTCGCCAAAGGGCGTGGCCGCTACGGTGACGCAAAATCTGAAGATTTTTCGTGAAAATAAAAGCTGCATTAACTTGACCGAGATGATCCTATCTTCTCAAAATTTCACACATTTGATGAGAGTCCAGCTCTAAAGACATCTACTAACTTACATTTCATCTAACTGATAGCGCCACCTAGTGGCAATTTTTTTTCTTACGAATTTTCTTCTACGTTTTTCTCCAAACACGTTAACTGGACCTACCTCATATTTGCTCAGAGGAGGGTTTCGGCCTTCATGATGTCACAACACGAAGTTTGTGAGTTTTCGCGAATTGCTGTAGGCGTGGCTAAGCGCTGTTCGCCAAGAAAACAACACCAGTTTTGAGGGTCTAAACATGCACAGAAACTCCTGAAACTTGGCACACACATCTGGCCTGGTAAAATGAGCAATATTTTATTGTTGATTGTGCTATTTTTACAAAAATGACTCAATAGCGCCCCCTTGAAATTTTTAACGAAGCAGCCCCGGTTGTACGTTTAAGCAAGAACGCCGAATATTTTTAAGTGTATGAGGGAGCCCAAGACCTACAAAAAAGTCTCTTGTACCCATATGCTAAAATGAACAGGAAGTGAGCTACGAATTTCTGAATGTCCCATTTTTGACGATTTTTGCACATTCACAGGGGGCAGACTTTTGCCCACTTCTCCTACACGTTTCATCCGACTGAGTTAAGACTTGGCCTGGACCATGTCAAGACCTGAGCCAACGACAGGGGGAAAAATTTTGACTTTTCGAAATACTATATGATGAGGGCGGGGCATCAAAATTTGTGTTTCACAATGAAAAAGGATATGCTTGATAACTCCCCGGTACATGCTCCAAAAAATCCCAAACTTGACATGTATGTTTATCGTCAAGGCCTGAAGTTATCTCTATGACAACATTCAGTTATATATGCAGCGCCACCTAGCCCTTGAGGCATGAAAAAAAAATACCCCACATACGGTATTTTGTACAAAAAATGTACACTCATTCTAAGTGTGATAACTAAGTCATTTATGAATATTTTTTTAGTTTCCACCACTCAAAATGTTCACTGGCATCAGACTTATCCAAACATATATATATTTTTATTTATTTTTGATAGCCTCTATGGACATTAAAAGCAATATCGTGAATGAAGGATATGCTTAATAACTCCACGGTACATGCTCCAAAAAAAAATCCCACACTTGACATGTATGCTTATAATCAAGGCCTGAAGGTATCTCTATGACAACATTCAGTTATAAATACAGCGCCACCTAGCCCTTGAGGCTTATATAAAAAAAATAAAAAATACCCCACATACGGTATTTTGTACAAAAAATGTACACTCATTCTAAGTGTGATAACTAAGTCATTTATGAATATTCTTTTAGTTTCCACCACTCAAATTGTTCACTGGCTTCACACCGATCCAAACGTATGTACGTTTCCATTTTGTTTTATTCATTTTTGATTGCCCCTTTGGACAATAAAAGTAACATTGTGCAATGAGTACAACGAGCGATGATGTGTATATACACTTTTACAAAAAAATACCAATCAGGGCAACTCATTGCCTAAAAATAAAAAAGGACGCTGATTTTTGCAGGTCTTAACAATCACCAAAACCCGTTGAGCTTGACACACACACTGGCAAAAAAATATTCTACATGTAAACATTTATTATGCCATTTTCAAAGAAATTTTGCTTCCAATATGCCAGTACCCCAACGTGCCAGTACCCCAACGTGCAAGTACCCCAACGTGCAAGGACCCCAACGTGGCCCTTTATAGCTGCTCGCAGCTCTAGTTATTATTATTATTATTATTATTATTATTATTATTATTATTATTATTATTCTTTATTCTCCGCAAACAATCGCGATTTTGGGTACCTAAATATTCACGAAAACTCACCGAACTTTGCACACTCCTCAGGTCCGGCGAAAAATTTGATATTATGAAGTCGTTATAACAACGCGACTCTATAGCGCCCCCTAGCGTAGAAAAATAAAAACCAAGCCCGGCACGTTTGAGCTAGAGCAACGAAAATTGGCAGGCACGTGTAGCACCCCGAGACGCACAAAAAAGTCTATTGGGACCATGTAGCTAAAATGTACAGGAAGTGAGCTATGAATTTTTTAATGTCCAATTTTGGCCTATTTTGGCACATTCACTGTAGTCATGCTTTTTCCCCCTTTGCAAACATTTTTCATCCAATTGACTTCAAACTTGGCATTTATCATCTCAAGACCTGAGAGAACAGCTGGGCAAAACATCTTGCCTTTTCGAAATACTATATGACGGGGGCGGAGCATCAAATATTGACTTTAAAATTTCATTTGTCCAGAAAGAGCAAATGCTGAATAACTCCCATGTACAAGCTCCAAAAAATCTCAAACTTCTCAGGCAACGTAATAGTCAGGGCCTGAAAACATCTATATGACAAAATTCAGTTATACATATAGCGCCACCTAGTGGTTACAATAAATGTCATACTTTACGTTTTTAGCTACTGTGCTGAGCTCGTTGAAGGGATCCATTTGAAAATTGGTCAGAAAAGCCTTAAGATGTTGATCATGCCCCACACCGAATATTGTAACTTTTCGCCAAAGGGCGTGGCCGCTACGGTGACGCTAAGTCTGAAGATTTTTCGTGAAAATAAAAGCTGCATTAACTTGACCGAGATGATCCTATCTTCTCAAAATTTCACACATTTGATGAGAGTCCAGCCCTAAAGACATCTACTGACTTATATTTCATCTAACTGATAGCACCACCTAGTGGCAATTTTTTTTCTTACGAATTTTCTTCTACGTTTTTCTCCAAACACGTTAACTGGACCTACCTCATATTTGCTCAGATGAGGGTTTCGGCCTTCATGATGTCACAACACGAAGTTTGTGAGTTTTCGCGAATTGCTGTGGGCGTGGCTAAGCGCTGTTCGCCAAGAAAACAACGCCAGTTTTGATGGTCTAAACATGCACAGAAACTCATGAAACTTGGCACACACATCTGGCCTGGTACAATGAGCAATATTTTATTGTTGATTGTGCTATTTTTAAAAAAAAGAATCAATAGCGCCCCCTAGAAATTTTTAACGAAGCAGCCCCGGTTGTACGTTTAAGCAAGAATGACGAATATTTTTAGGTGTATGAGGGAGCCCAAGACCTACATAAAAGTCTCTTGGACCCATATGCTAAAATGAACAGGAAGTGAGCTACGAATTTTTGAATGTCCCTTTTTTGATGATTTTTGCACATTTACAGGGGGCATACTTTTGCCCACTTCTTCTCCACGTTTCATCCGACTGAGTTAAGACTTGACCTGGACCATGTCAAGACCTGAGCCAACGACAGGGGGAAAAATTTTGACTTTTCGAAATACTATATGATGAGGGCGGGGCATCAAAATTTGTGTTTCGTAATGAAAAAGGATATGCTTTATAACTCCCCGGTACATGCTCCAAAAAATCCCAAACTTGACATGTATGTTTATCGTCAAGGCCTGAAGTTATCTCTATGACAACATTCAGTTATATATGCAGCGCCACCTAGCCCTTGAGGCATAAAAAAAAAAAATACCCCACATACGGTATTTTGTACAAAAAATGTAAACTCATTCTAAGTGTGATAACTAAGTCATTTATGAATAATCTTTTAATTTCCACCACTCAAAATGTTCACTGGCATCAGACTTATCCAAACATATATATATTTTTATTTATTTTTGATAGCCTCTGTGGACATTAAAAGCAATATCGTGAATGAAGGATATGCTTAATAACTCCACGGTACATGCTCCAAAAAAAATCCCACACTTGACATGTATGCTTATAATCAAGGCCTGAAGGTATCTCTATGACAACATTCAGTTATAAATACAGCGCCACTTAGCCCTTGAGGCATAAAAAAAAAAAAAAACATATACGGTATTTTGTACAAAAAATGTAAACTCATTCTAAGTGTGATAACTAAGTCATTTATGAATATTCTTTTAGTTTCCACCACTCAAATTGTTTACTGGCTTCACACCGATCCAAACGTATGTACGTTTCCATTTTGTTTTATTCATTTTTGATTGCCCCTTTGGACAATAAAAGTAACATTGTGCAATGAGTACAACAAGCGATGATGTGTATATAGACTTTTACAAAAAATACCAATCAGGGCAACTCATTGCCTAAAAATAAAAAAGGACGCTGATTTTTGCAGGTCTTAACAATCACCAAAACCTGTTGAGCTTGACACACACTGGCAAAAAAAATATTCTACATGTAAACGTTTATTGTGCCATTTTCAAAGAAATTTTTCTTCCAATATGCCAGTACCCCAACGTGCCAGTACCCTAACGTGCAAGTACCCCAACGTGCAAGGACCCCAACGTGGCCCGGGCTGCGAGGGCCCTTTATAGCTGCTCGCAGCTCTAGTTATTCTTCTTCTTCTTCTTCTTCTTCTTCTTCTTCTTTATTCTCCGCAAACAATCGCGATTTTGGGTACCTAAATATTCACGAAAACTCACCAAACTTTGCACACTCCTCAGGTCCGGCGAAAAATTTGATATTATGAAGTCGTTATAACAACGCGACTCTATAGCGCCCCCTAGCAGAGAAAAATAAAAACCAAGCCCGGCACGTTTGAGCTAGAGCAATGAAAATTGGCAGGCACGTGTAGCACCCCGAGACGCACAAAAAAGTCTATTGGGACCATGTAGCTAAAATGTACAGGAAGTGAGCTATGAATTTTTTAATGTCCAACTTTGGCCTATTTTGGCACATTCACTGTGGTCATGCTTTTTCCCCCTATGCAAACATTTTTCATCTCATTGACTTCAAACTTGGCATTTATCATCTCAAGACCTAAGAGAACAGTTGGGCAAAAAGTCTTGCCTTTTCGAAATACTATATGACAGGGGCGGGGCATCAAATATTGCCTTTAAAATTTCATTTTTCCAGAAAGAGCAAATGCTGAATAACTCCCATGTACAAGCTCCAAAAAATCTCAAACTTCTCAGGCAACGTAATAGTCACGGCCTGAAAACATCTATATGACAAAATTCAGTTATACATATAGCGCCACCTAGTGGTTACAATAAATGTCATACTTTACGTTTTTAGCTACTGTGCTGAGCTCGTTGAAGGGATCCAGTTGAAAATTGGTCAGAAAAGCCTTAAGATGTTGATGATGCCCCACACCGAATATTGTAACTTTTCGCCAAAGGGCGTGGCCGCTACGGTGACGCAAAATCTGAAGATTTTTCGTGACAATAAAAGCTGCATTAACTTGACCGAGATGATCCTATCTTCTCAAAATTTCACAAATTTGATGAGAGTCCAGCTCTAAAGACATCTACTAACTTACATTTCATCTAACTGATAGCGCCACCTAGTGGCAATTTTTTTTCTTACGAATTTTCTTCTACGTTTTTCTCCAAACACGTTAACTGGACCTACCTCATATTTGCTCAGAGGAGGGTTTCGGCCTTCATGATGTCACAACACGAAGTTTGTGAGTTTTCGCGAATTGCTGTAGGCGTGGCTAAGCGCTGTTCGCCAAGAAAACAACGCCAGTTTTGAGGGTCTAAACAAGCACAGAAACTCCTGAAACTTGGCACACACATCTGGCCTGGTAAAATGAGCAATATTTTATTGTTGATTGTGCTATTTTTACAAAAATGACTCAATAGCGCCCCCTCGAAATTTTTAACGAAGCAGCCCCGGTTGTACGTTTAAGCAAGAACGCCGAATATTTTTAGGTGTATGAGGGAGCCCAAGACCTACAAAAAAGTCTCTTGGACCCATATGCTAAAATGAACAGGAAGTGAGCTACGAATTTTTGAATGTCCCATTTTTGACGATTTTTGCACATTCACAGGGGGCAGACTTTTGCCCACTTCTCCTACACGTTTCATCTGACTGAGTTAAGACTTGACCTGGACCATGTCAAGTCCTGAGCCAACGACAGGGGGAAAAATCTTGACCTTTCGAAATACTATATGATGAAGGCGGGGCATCAAAATTTGTGTTTCGCACTGAAAAAGGATATGCTTAATAACTCCCCGGTACATGCTCCAAAAAATCCCAAACTTGACATGTATGTTTATCGTCAAGGCTTGAAGCTATCTCTATGACAACATTCAGTTATATATGCAGCGCCACCTAGCCCTTGAGGCATAAAAAAAAAATACCCCACATACGGTATTTTGTACAAAAAATGTAAACTCATTCTAAGTGTGATAACTAAGTCATTTATGAATATTCTTTTAGTTTCCACCACTCAAAATGTTCACTGGCATCAGACTTATCCAAACATATATATATTTTTATTTATTTTTGATAGCCTCTGTGGACATTAAAAGCAATATCGTGAATGAAGGATATGCTTAATAACTCCACGGTACATGCTCCAAGAAAAATCCCACACTTGACATGTATGCTTATAATCAAGGCCTGAAGGTATCTCGATGACAAAATTCAGTTATAAATACAGCGCCACCTAGCCCTTGAGGCTTATATAAAAAAAAAACCCACATACGGTATTTTGTACAAAAAAATTTAAACTCATTCTAAGTGTGATGACTAAGTCATTTCTGAATATTCTTTTAGTTTCCACCACTCAAATTGTTCACTGGCTTCACACCGATCCAAACGTATGTACGTTTCCATTTTGTTTTATTCATTTTTGATTGCCCCTTTGGACAATAAAAGTAACATTGTGCAATGAGTACAACGAGCGATGATGTATATATACACTTTTACAAAAAATACCAATCAGGGCAACTCATTGCCTAAAAATAAAAAAGGACGCTGATTTTTGCAGGTCTTAACAATCACCAAAACCCATTGAGCTTGACACACATTGGCAAAAAAAATATTCTACATGTAAAGGTTTATTATGCCATTTTCAAAGAAATTTTGCTTCCAATATGCCAGTACCCCAACGTGCCAGTACCCCAACGTGCCAGTACCCTAACGTGCAAGTACCCCAACGTGCAAGGACTCCAACGTGGCCCGGGCTGCGAGGGCCCTTTATAGCTGCTCGCAGCTCTAGTTATTATTATTCTTCTTCTTCTTCTTCTTCTTCTTCCCTATTCTCCGCAAACAATCGCGATTTTGGGTACCTAAATATTCACGAAAACTCACCGAACTTTGCACACTCCTCAGGTCCGGCGAAAAATTTGATATTATGAAGTCGTTATAACAACGCGACTCTATAGCGCCCCCTAGCATAGAAAAATAAAAACCAAGCCCGGCACGTTTGAGCTAGAGCAACGTAAATTGGCAGGCACGTGTAGCACCCCGAGACGCACAAAAAAGTCTATTGGGACCATGTAGCTAAAATGTACAGGAAGTGAGCTATGAATTTTTTAATGTCCAATTTTGGCCTATTTTGGCACATTCACTGTGGTCATGCTTTTTCCCCCTATGCAAACATTTTTCATCCCATTGACTTCAAACTTGGTATTTATCATCTCAAGACCTAAGAGAACAGCTGGGCAAAAAGTCTTGCCTTTTCGAAATACTATATGACGGGGGCGGGGCATCAAATATTGCCTTTAAAATTTCATTTGTCCAGAAAGAGCAAATGCTGAATAACTCCCATGTACAAGCTCCAAAAAATCTCAAACTTCTCAGGCAACGTAATAGTCACGGCCTGAAAACATCTATATGATAAAATTCAGTTATACATATAGCGCCACCTAGTGGTTACAATAAATGTCATACTTTACGTTTTTAGCTACTGTGCTGAGCTCATTGAAGGGATCCAGTTGAAAATTGGTCAGAAAAGCCTTAAGATGTTGATGATGCCCCACACCGAATATTGTAACTTTTCGCCAAAGGGCGTGGCCGCTACGGTGACGCAAAGTCTGAAGATTTTTCGTGACAATAAAAGCTGCATTAACTTGATCGAGATGATCCTATCTTCTCAAAATTTCACACATTTGATGAGAGTCCAGCTCTAAAGACATCTACTAACTTACATTTCATCTAACTGATAGCGCCACCTAGTGGCAATTTTTTTTCTTACGAATTTTCTTCTACGTTTTTCTCCAAACACGTTAACTGGACCTCCCTCATATTTGCTCAGATGAGGGTTTCGGCCTTCATGATGTCACAACACGAAGTTTGTGAGTTTTCGCGAATTGCTGTGGCCGTGGCTAAGCGCTGTTCGCCAAGAAAACAACGCCAGTTTTGAGGGTCTAAACTGGCACAGAAACTCCTGAAACTTGGCACACACATCTGGCCTGGTAAAATGATCAATATTTTATTGTTGATTGTGCTATTTTTACAAAAATGACTCAATAGCGCCCCCTCGAAATTTTTAACGAAGCAGCCCCGGTTGTACGTTTAAGCAAGAACGACGAATATTTTCAGGTGTATGAGGGAGCCCAAGACCTACAAAAAAGTCTCTTGTACCCATGTGCTAAAATGAACAGGAAGTGAGCTACGAATTTTTGAATGTCCCATTTTTGACGATTTTTGCACATTCACAGGGGGCAGACTTTTGCCCACCTCTCCTACACGTTTCATCCGACTGAGTTAAGACTTGGCCTGGACCATGTCAAGACCTGAGCCAACGACAGGGGGAAAAATTTTGACTTTTCGAAATACTATATGATGAAGGCGGGGCATCAAAATTTGTGTTTCGCACTGAAAAAGGATATGCTTAATAACTCCCCGGTACATGCTCCAAAAAATCCCAAACTTGACATGTATGTTAATCGTCAAGGCCTGAAGCTATCTCTATGACAACATTCAGTTATATATGCAGCGCCACCTAGCCCTTGAGGCATAAAAAAAAAAAACCCCACATACGGTATTTTGTACAAAAAATGTAAACTCATTCTAAGTGTGATAACTAAGTCATTTATGAATATTCTTTTAGTTTCCACCACTCAAAATGTTCACTGGCATCAGACTTATCCAAACATATATATATTTTTATTTATTTTTGATAGCCTCTGTGGACATTAAAAGCAATATCGTGAATGAAGGATATGCTTAATAACTCCCCGGTACATGCTCCAAAAAATCCCAAACTTGACATGTATGTTAATCGTCAAGGCCTGAAGCTATCTCTATGACAACATTCAGTTATATATGCAGCGCCACCTAGCCCTTGAGGCATAAAAAAAAAATACCCCACATACGGTATTTTGTACAAAAAATGTAAACTCATTCTAAGTGTGATAACTAAGTCATTTATGAATATTCTTTTAGTTTCCACCACTCAAAATGTTCACTGGCATCAGACTTATCCAAACATATATATATTTTTATTTATTTTTGATAGCCTCTGTGGACATTAAAAGCAATATCGTGAATGAAGGATATGCTTAATAACTCCACGGTACATGTTCCAAAAAAAATCCCACACTTGACATGTATGCTTATAATCAAGGCCTGAAGGTATCTCATGACAACATTCAGTTATAAATACAGCGCCACCTAGCCCTTGAGGCTTATATAAAAATAAAAAAAATACCCCACATACGGTATTTTGTACAAAAAATGTACACTCATTCTAAGTGTGATAACTAAGTCATTTATGAATATTCTTTTAGTTTCCACCACTCAAATTGTTCACTGGCTTCACACCGATCCAAACGTATGTACGTTTCCATTTTGTTTTATTCATTTTTGATTGCCCCTTTGGACAATAAAAGTAACATTGTGCAATGAGTACAACGAGCGATGATGTGTATATACACTTTTACAAAAAATACCAATCAGGGCAACTCATTGCCTAAAAATAAAAAAGGACGCTGATTTTTGCAGGTCTTAACAATCACCAAAACCCGTTGAGCTTGACACACACACTGGCAAAAAAATATTCTACATGTAAAGGTTTATTATGCCATTTTCAAAGAAATTTTGCTTCCAATATGCCAGTACCCCAACGTGCCAGTACCCCAACGTGCAAGTACCCCAACGTGCAAGGACCCCAACGTGGCCCGGGCTGCGAGGGCCCTTTATAGCTGCTCGCAGCTCTAGTTATTATTCTTCTTCTTCTTCTTCTTCTTCTTCTTCTTCTTTATTCTCCGCAAACAATCGCGATTTTGGGTACCTAAATATTCACGAAAACTCAACAAACTTTGCACACTCCTCAGGTCCGGCGAAAAATTTGATATTATGAAGTCGTTATAACAACGCGACTCTATAGCGCCCCCTAGCGTAGAAAAATAAAAACCAAGCCCGACACGTTTGAGCTAGAGCAACGAAAATTGGCAGGCACGTGTAGCACCCCGAGACGCACAAAAAAGTCTATTGGGACCATGTAGCTAAAATGTACAGGAAGTGAGCTATGAATTTTTTAATGTCCAATTTTGGCCTATTTTGGCACATTCACTGTGGTCATGCTTTTTCCCCCTTTGCAAACATTTTTCATCCAATTGACTTCAAACTTGGCATTTATCATCTCAAGACCTAAGAGAACAGCTGGGCAAAACATCTTGCCTTTTCGAAATACTATACGACGGGGGCGGAGCATCAAATATTGCCTTTAAAATTTCATTTGTCCAGAAAGAGCAAATGCTTAATAACTCCCATGTTCAAGCTCCAAAAAATCTCAAACTTCTCAGGCAACGTAATAGTCACAGCCTGAAAACATCTATATGACAAAATTCAGTTATACATATAGCGCCACCTAGTGGTTACAATAAATGTCATACTTTACGTTTTTAGCTACTGCGCTGAGCTCGTTGAAGGGATCCAGTTGAAAATTGTTCAGAAAACCCTTAAGATGTTGATCATGCCCCACACCGAATATTGTAACTTTTCGCCAAAGGGCGTGGCCGCTACGGTGACGCAAAATCTGAAGATTTTTCGTGAAAATAAAAGCTGCATTAACTTGACCGAGATGATCCTATCTTCTCAAAATTTCACACATTTGATGAGAGTCCAGCTCTAAAGACATCTACTAACTTACATTTCATCTAACTGATAGCGCCACCTAGTGGCAATTTTTTTTCTTACGAATTTTCTTCTACGTTTTTCTCCAAACACGTTAACTGGACCTACCTCATATTTGCTCAGAGGAGGGTTTCGGCCTTCATGATGTCACAACACGAAGTTTGTGAGTTTTCGCGAATTGCTGTAGGCGTGGCTAAGCGCTGTTCGCCAAGAAAACAACACCAGTTTTGAGGGTCTAAACATGCACAGAAACTCCTGAAACTTGGCACACACATCTGGCCTGGTAAAATGAGCAATATTTTATTGTTGATTGTGCTATTTTTACAAAAATGACTCAATAGCGCCCCCTTGAAATTTTTAACGAAGCAGCCCCGGTTGTACGTTTAAGCAAGAACGCCGAATATTTTTAAGTGTATGAGGGAGCCCAAGACCTACAAAAAAGTCTCTTGTACCCATATGCTAAAATGAACAGGAAGTGAGCTACGAATTTCTGAATGTCCCATTTTTGACGATTTTTGCACATTCACAGGGGGCAGACTTTTGCCCACTTCTCCTACACGTTTCATCCGACTGAGTTAAGACTTGGCCTGGACCATGTCAAGACCTGAGCCAACGACAGGGGGAAAAATTTTGACTTTTCGAAATACTATATGATGAGGGCGGGGCATCAAAATTTGTGTTTCACAATGAAAAAGGATATGCTTGATAACTCCCCGGTACATGCTCCAAAAAATCCCAAACTTGACATGTATGTTTATCGTCAAGGCCTGAAGTTATCTCTATGACAACATTCAGTTATATATGCAGCGCCACCTAGCCCTTGAGGCATGAAAAAAAAATACCCCACATACGGTATTTTGTACAAAAAATGTACACTCATTCTAAGTGTGATAACTAAGTCATTTATGAATATTTTTTTAGTTTCCACCACTCAAAATGTTCACTGGCATCAGACTTATCCAAACATATATATATTTTTATTTATTTTTGATAGCCTCTATGGACATTAAAAGCAATATCGTGAATGAAGGATATGCTTAATAACTCCACGGTACATGCTCCAAAAAAAAATCCCACACTTGACATGTATGCTTATAATCAAGGCCTGAAGGTATCTCTATGACAACATTCAGTTATAAATACAGCGCCACCTAGCCCTTGAGGCTTATATAAAAAAAATAAAAAATACCCCACATACGGTATTTTGTACAAAAAATGTACACTCATTCTAAGTGTGATAACTAAGTCATTTATGAATATTCTTTTAGTTTCCACCACTCAAATTGTTCACTGGCTTCACACCGATCCAAACGTATGTACGTTTCCATTTTGTTTTATTCATTTTTGATTGCCCCTTTGGACAATAAAAGTAACATTGTGCAATGAGTACAACGAGCGATGATGTGTATATACACTTTTACAAAAAAATACCAATCAGGGCAACTCATTGCCTAAAAATAAAAAAGGACGCTGATTTTTGCAGGTCTTAACAATCACCAAAACCCGTTGAGCTTGACACACACACTGGCAAAAAAATATTCTACATGTAAACATTTATTATGCCATTTTCAAAGAAATTTTGCTTCCAATATGCCAGTACCCCAACGTGCCAGTACCCCAACGTGCAAGTACCCCAACGTGCAAGGACCCCAACGTGGCCCTTTATAGCTGCTCGCAGCTCTAGTTATTATTATTATTATTATTATTATTATTATTATTATTATTATTATTATTCTTTATTCTCCGCAAACAATCGCGATTTTGGGTACCTAAATATTCACGAAAACTCACCGAACTTTGCACACTCCTCAGGTCCGGCGAAAAATTTGATATTATGAAGTCGTTATAACAACGCGACTCTATAGCGCCCCCTAGCGTAGAAAAATAAAAACCAAGCCCGGCACGTTTGAGCTAGAGCAACGAAAATTGGCAGGCACGTGTAGCACCCCGAGACGCACAAAAAAGTCTATTGGGACCATGTAGCTAAAATGTACAGGAAGTGAGCTATGAATTTTTTAATGTCCAATTTTGGCCTATTTTGGCACATTCACTGTAGTCATGCTTTTTCCCCCTTTGCAAACATTTTTCATCCAATTGACTTCAAACTTGGCATTTATCATCTCAAGACCTGAGAGAACAGCTGGGCAAAACATCTTGCCTTTTCGAAATACTATATGACGGGGGCGGAGCATCAAATATTGACTTTAAAATTTCATTTGTCCAGAAAGAGCAAATGCTGAATAACTCCCATGTACAAGCTCCAAAAAATCTCAAACTTCTCAGGCAACGTAATAGTCAGGGCCTGAAAACATCTATATGACAAAATTCAGTTATACATATAGCGCCACCTAGTGGTTACAATAAATGTCATACTTTACGTTTTTAGCTACTGTGCTGAGCTCGTTGAAGGGATCCATTTGAAAATTGGTCAGAAAAGCCTTAAGATGTTGATCATGCCCCACACCGAATATTGTAACTTTTCGCCAAAGGGCGTGGCCGCTACGGTGACGCTAAGTCTGAAGATTTTTCGTGAAAATAAAAGCTGCATTAACTTGACCGAGATGATCCTATCTTCTCAAAATTTCACACATTTGATGAGAGTCCAGCCCTAAAGACATCTACTGACTTATATTTCATCTAACTGATAGCACCACCTAGTGGCAATTTTTTTTCTTACGAATTTTCTTCTACGTTTTTCTCCAAACACGTTAACTGGACCTACCTCATATTTGCTCAGATGAGGGTTTCGGCCTTCATGATGTCACAACACGAAGTTTGTGAGTTTTCGCGAATTGCTGTGGGCGTGGCTAAGCGCTGTTCGCCAAGAAAACAACGCCAGTTTTGATGGTCTAAACATGCACAGAAACTCATGAAACTTGGCACACACATCTGGCCTGGTACAATGAGCAATATTTTATTGTTGATTGTGCTATTTTTAAAAAAAAGAATCAATAGCGCCCCCTAGAAATTTTTAACGAAGCAGCCCCGGTTGTACGTTTAAGCAAGAATGACGAATATTTTTAGGTGTATGAGGGAGCCCAAGACCTACATAAAAGTCTCTTGGACCCATATGCTAAAATGAACAGGAAGTGAGCTACGAATTTTTGAATGTCCCTTTTTTGATGATTTTTGCACATTTACAGGGGGCATACTTTTGCCCACTTCTTCTCCACGTTTCATCCGACTGAGTTAAGACTTGACCTGGACCATGTCAAGACCTGAGCCAACGACAGGGGGAAAAATTTTGACTTTTCGAAATACTATATGATGAGGGCGGGGCATCAAAATTTGTGTTTCGTAATGAAAAAGGATATGCTTTATAACTCCCCGGTACATGCTCCAAAAAATCCCAAACTTGACATGTATGTTTATCGTCAAGGCCTGAAGTTATCTCTATGACAACATTCAGTTATATATGCAGCGCCACCTAGCCCTTGAGGCATAAAAAAAAAAAATACCCCACATACGGTATTTTGTACAAAAAATGTAAACTCATTCTAAGTGTGATAACTAAGTCATTTATGAATAATCTTTTAATTTCCACCACTCAAAATGTTCACTGGCATCAGACTTATCCAAACATATATATATTTTTATTTATTTTTGATAGCCTCTGTGGACATTAAAAGCAATATCGTGAATGAAGGATATGCTTAATAACTCCACGGTACATGCTCCAAAAAAAATCCCACACTTGACATGTATGCTTATAATCAAGGCCTGAAGGTATCTCTATGACAACATTCAGTTATAAATACAGCGCCACTTAGCCCTTGAGGCATAAAAAAAAAAAAAAACATATACGGTATTTTGTACAAAAAATGTAAACTCATTCTAAGTGTGATAACTAAGTCATTTATGAATATTCTTTTAGTTTCCACCACTCAAATTGTTTACTGGCTTCACACCGATCCAAACGTATGTACGTTTCCATTTTGTTTTATTCATTTTTGATTGCCCCTTTGGACAATAAAAGTAACATTGTGCAATGAGTACAACAAGCGATGATGTGTATATAGACTTTTACAAAAAATACCAATCAGGGCAACTCATTGCCTAAAAATAAAAAAGGACGCTGATTTTTGCAGGTCTTAACAATCACCAAAACCTGTTGAGCTTGACACACACTGGCAAAAAAAATATTCTACATGTAAACGTTTATTGTGCCATTTTCAAAGAAATTTTTCTTCCAATATGCCAGTACCCCAACGTGCCAGTACCCTAACGTGCAAGTACCCCAACGTGCAAGGACCCCAACGTGGCCCGGGCTGCGAGGGCCCTTTATAGCTGCTCGCAGCTCTAGTTATTCTTCTTCTTCTTCTTCTTCTTCTTCTTCTTCTTTATTCTCCGCAAACAATCGCGATTTTGGGTACCTAAATATTCACGAAAACTCACCAAACTTTGCACACTCCTCAGGTCCGGCGAAAAATTTGATATTATGAAGTCGTTATAACAACGCGACTCTATAGCGCCCCCTAGCAGAGAAAAATAAAAACCAAGCCCGGCACGTTTGAGCTAGAGCAATGAAAATTGGCAGGCACGTGTAGCACCCCGAGACGCACAAAAAAGTCTATTGGGACCATGTAGCTAAAATGTACAGGAAGTGAGCTATGAATTTTTTAATGTCCAACTTTGGCCTATTTTGGCACATTCACTGTGGTCATGCTTTTTCCCCCTATGCAAACATTTTTCATCTCATTGACTTCAAACTTGGCATTTATCATCTCAAGACCTAAGAGAACAGTTGGGCAAAAAGTCTTGCCTTTTCGAAATACTATATGACAGGGGCGGGGCATCAAATATTGCCTTTAAAATTTCATTTTTCCAGAAAGAGCAAATGCTGAATAACTCCCATGTACAAGCTCCAAAAAATCTCAAACTTCTCAGGCAACGTAATAGTCACGGCCTGAAAACATCTATATGACAAAATTCAGTTATACATATAGCGCCACCTAGTGGTTACAATAAATGTCATACTTTACGTTTTTAGCTACTGTGCTGAGCTCGTTGAAGGGATCCAGTTGAAAATTGGTCAGAAAAGCCTTAAGATGTTGATGATGCCCCACACCGAATATTGTAACTTTTCGCCAAAGGGCGTGGCCGCTACGGTGACGCAAAATCTGAAGATTTTTCGTGACAATAAAAGCTGCATTAACTTGACCGAGATGATCCTATCTTCTCAAAATTTCACAAATTTGATGAGAGTCCAGCTCTAAAGACATCTACTAACTTACATTTCATCTAACTGATAGCGCCACCTAGTGGCAATTTTTTTTCTTACGAATTTTCTTCTACGTTTTTCTCCAAACACGTTAACTGGACCTACCTCATATTTGCTCAGAGGAGGGTTTCGGCCTTCATGATGTCACAACACGAAGTTTGTGAGTTTTCGCGAATTGCTGTAGGCGTGGCTAAGCGCTGTTCGCCAAGAAAACAACGCCAGTTTTGAGGGTCTAAACAAGCACAGAAACTCCTGAAACTTGGCACACACATCTGGCCTGGTAAAATGAGCAATATTTTATTGTTGATTGTGCTATTTTTACAAAAATGACTCAATAGCGCCCCCTCGAAATTTTTAACGAAGCAGCCCCGGTTGTACGTTTAAGCAAGAACGCCGAATATTTTTAGGTGTATGAGGGAGCCCAAGACCTACAAAAAAGTCTCTTGTACCCATATGCTAAAATGAACAGGAAGTGAGCTACGAATTTTTGAATGTCCCATTTTTGACGATTTTTGCACATTCACAGGGGGCAGACTTTTGCCCACTTCTCCTACACGTTTCATCCGACTGAGTTAAGACTTGGCCTGGACCATGTCAAGACCTGAGCCAACGACAGGGGGAAAAATTTTGACTTTTCGAAATACTATATGATGAGGGCGGGGCATCAAAATTTGTGTTTCACAATGAAAAAGGATATGCTTGATAACTCCCCGGTACATGCTCCAAAAAATCCCAAACTTGACATGTATGTTTATCGTCAAGGCCTGAAGTTATCTCTATGACAACATTCAGTTATATATGCAGCGCCACCTAGCCCTTGAGGTATGAAAAAAAAATACCCCACATACGGTATTTTGTACAAAAAAATGTAAACTCATTCTAAGTGTGATAACGAAGTCATTTATGAATATTCTTTTAGTTTCCACCACTCAAAATGTTCACTGGCATCAGACTTATCCAAACATATATATATTTTTATTTATTTTTGATAGCCTCTATGGACATTAAAAGCAATATCGTGAATGAAGGATATGCTTAATAACTCCACGTTACATGCTCCAAAAAAAATCCCACACTTGACATGTATGCTTATAATCAAGGCCTGAAGGTATCTCTATGACAACATTCAGTTATAAATACAGCGCCACCTAGCCCTTGAGGCTTATATGAAAAAAAAAAAAAATACCCCACATACGGTATTTTGTACAAAAAATGTACACTCATTCTAAGTGTGATAACTAAGTCATTTATGAATATTCTTTTAGTTTCCACCACTCAAATTGTTCACTGGCTTCACACCGATCCAAACGTATGTACGTTTCCATTTTGTTTTATTCATTTTTGATTGCCCCTTTGGACAATAAAAGTAACATTGTGCAATGAGTACAACGAGCGATGATGTGTATATACACTTTTACAAAAAAATACCAATCAGGGCAACTCATTGCCTAAAAATAAAAAAGGACGCTGATTTTTGCAGGTCTTAACAATCACCAAAACCCGTTGAGCTTGATACACACACTGGCAAAAAAATATTCTACATGTAAACGTTTATTATGCCATTTTCAAAGAAATTTTGCTTCCAATATGCCAGTACCCCAATGTGCCAGTACCCCAACGTGCAAGTACCCCAACGTGCAAGGACCCCAACGTGGCCCGGGCTGCGAGGGCCCTTTATAGCTGCTCGCAGCTCTAGTTAGGGCCCAAGCAGCGGCGGCGGCGGTGCCGCTGCGAGGCCCTATTGTTTTTGTAGGAATTCTTCTTATTATTATTCTTTTTCTTCTCCGCAAACAATCACATTTTTGAGACACTAAACGTGAACGAAAACTCACCAAACTTTACACGCACATCAGGCCTGGCGAAAAATTTGATATTTTAAAGTCGCCATACATGATAATAGAAAAATGGCTCCTTAGCGCCCCCTACATAGGTTAAACGGATCCCTGTCCCGCTACGATTGTCCGACGGCTATGAAAATTGTGTGGCACCTGTAGCACATCCCAATGAACAAAAACCTCTTTGAAGTGTGTACCCTAAAATAGACAGAAAGTGAGGTATGAGTATTTAAATGTCCAATTTTTGCCAATTTTTGCACATTTACAGGGGTCATACTTTTGCCCACTTCTCCTACACGGTAAACCCGATTGACTTCAAACTTGGGATGTACCATCTCAACACCTGGGACAACATCATTGTGAAAAATGAAAAGTTTTTGATATACTATATGACGGCGGCGGCGCATCAAATTTAGAGTTTAAAAATTCTTACTTCACGAAGCATTGCCGGTTGTACGTTTAATCTAGAGCTACGAAAATTGGTACACATATGTAACAGGCTATGACCTACAAAAAACTCTTTTTGAACCATGTGCTAAACCTAACAGGAAGTCCACCATTTTGATTTATTTTGGAACGTGTTGCCATTTTTTTGGCCATTTCATTGGGGTCTTATTTTAACGAACTCCTCCTACAGTGTTTATCCGATCATCTTCAAACTTGGTGTGATTCATCTTAAGATGTTGAAGATGAAAAGTTATTGAAAGCTTTGTATTTCGTCGCACGCTGTTGTCATGGCATGCACTGTTTGCAAAGGAAAAAAAATATCCTTAAAGAAGCATTGCCAGTTGTACGAAGCAGCTAGAGCTACGAAAATTTGTAGACATATGTAACAGCCCAAGATGTACAAAAAAGTCTCTTGGTGCCCTGTGCTAAACCCAACAGGAAGTCCCCCAGGGGCCGGGCATCACATTTTGAGCTAAAAAAAACTCCTCTTTAACAAAGCATACCCTGTACGTTTCACCTAGAGTTACCAAAGTTTGTAGAGGTATATAACAGCCCTCGAGGTACAAAAAACTCTTTTTGAACCATATGATAAACCTAACAGGACGTCCGCCATTTTGATTTACTTTGGAATGTGTTGCCATTTTTTTTGGCCATTTCATAGGGGTCATATTTTAACAAACTCCTCCTACAGAGTTTATCCGATCATCTTCAAACTTGGTGTGATTCATCTTAAGATGTTGAAAATGAAAAGTTATTGAAAGTTTTTTATTTCGTCACACGCTGTTATCGTGGCATGCACTTTTTGCGAAGGAAAAAAATCCTTCTTAATGAAGCATTCCCAGTTGTACGAAGCAGCTAGAGCGACGAAAAATTGTAGACATATGTAACAGCCCAGGATGTACAAAAATGTCTCTTGGTGCCATGTGCTAAACGCAACAGGAAGTCCCCCAGGGGCCGGGCATCACATTTTGAGCTAAAAAACTCCTCTTTAACGAAGCATTCCCGGTTGTACGTTTCACCTAGCGCTATGATAATTTGCAGGCATACATAAGAGCCCACGATGTACAAAAAAGTCTCTTGGAACCATGTGCTAAACCAAACAGGAAGTCCGCCATTTTGATTTATGATGGGATTTGTTGCCATTTTTTGTGGCCTTTTTCAGGGGTCATATTTTAACGAACCCCTCCTACAAAATTTATCCGACTGTCTTCAAACTTGGTATGTTTCATCTTAAGATGTTTAAGATGCAAAGTAAGCGAAAGTTTTTTATTTTGTCACACGCTGTTGCCATAGCAATGCATCGAATTGCACACCATATTTTGCGTTTTGATTAAACAGACAAAGCATTCCCGGTTGTACGTTTCACCTAAAGCTATGATAATTTGCAGGCAAACATAAGAGCTCAGGATGTACAAAAAAGTCTCTTGGAGCCAAATGCTAAACCAATCAGGAAGTCCACTATTTTGATTTACGTTGGGATTTGTAGCCATTTTTGGGGCCTTTTTTAGGGGTCATATTTTAACGAACTCCTCCTACAAAATTTATCCGACTGTCTTTAAACTTGGTGTGCTTCATCTTAAGATGTTTAAGATGCAAAGTTATCGAAAGTTATTTATTTTGTCGCACGCCGTTGTCATGGCGATGCATTGTTTGCCAAGTAAAATGCTGCTTTTTTGGGGGGGTCTAAACATGTGCAAAAACTCATGAAACTTTACACACACATCAGGCTTGTCATCAGCATGAATATTTTAGAGATTTCTTATTCAATTTGCAATAAATGGTTCAATATCGCCCTCTAGACATTTTTATGAAGCTTTTGCAAATGTTTTGTGTTCTATGATTCAGCTAGATTTGTAAAAATTGGGATACCTATCAGCCAAAGACTTACAAAAAGGTTTCTAAAGCCATATGCTGAATCAAAAAGGAAGTCTGCCATTTTGATTTACTTTGGTATTTGTAGCCATTTTTTGGGGCCTTTTATAGGGGTCATATTTTCAACAGAACTTATCAGATCGTCTTCATTCTTTGGCGTGTTTCATCTTAAGATATTTAAGATGAAAAGTTATTGAATTTTTTTATTTTGTCACACGCCTTTGCTGTAGCCATGCATTGTTTGTGAAGAAAAATGCTTTTTTGAGAGTCTAAATATGGGTGAAAACTCACAAAACTTTGCACACACACCAGACCTGTCTGGAACATGAATATTTTATTTAGAGATTTGTTGTGCAATTTGTAATAAATGGCTCAATAGCGCCCTCTAGACATTTTTATGAAGTCTTTCCGATTATATGATTCAGCTAGATGTGTGAATATTGGCAGGCATGCCGAATATATTCAAAAAGTATTCTATATAGCCATGTGCCAATCCATTTTGATTTTATTTTGTTAATTGTGCATCGTTTTTGGCCTTTCCATGAAACTTTAAAAACACAAAGCATGGCAAAAACGTTTACAATTTAGATGGTTTCCTATTTGACAGTACCCCAACATGCCAGTACCCCGACGTGCAAATACCCCAACGTGGCCCGGGTTGCGAGGGCCCTTTATAGCTGCTCGCAGCTCTAGTTATTATTATTCTTCTTCTTCTTCTTTTTCTTTGTTATTATTCTTTTCCGCAAACAACCACATTTTTGAGGCACTAAACATGAACGAAAACTCACCAAACTTTACACGCAGATCGGGTCTGGCGAAAAATTTGATATTTTAAAGTCGCCATACATGATAACAGAAAAATGGCTCTGTAGCGCCACCTACATAGGTTAAACGGATCCCTGTCCCGCTACGATTGTCCTATGGCTACGAAAATTGTGTGGCACCTGTAGCACATCCAGATGAACAAAAACCTCTTTGATATGTGTACCCTAAAATAGACAGGAAGTGAGGTATGAGTATTTGAATGTCCAATTTTGGCCCATTTTTGCACATTTACAGGGGTCATACTTTTGCCCGCTTCTCCTACACGGTTAACCCGATTGACTTCAAACTTGGGCTGTACCATCTCAACACCTGGGACAACATCATGGTAAAAAATCTAAAGTTTTTGACATACTATATGACGGTGGCGGGGCATCAAATTTACAGTTTCAAAATTCTTACTTAACGAAGCATTGCCGGTGGTACGTTTAATCTAGAGCTACGAAAATTGGTACACATATGTAACAGACTATGATCTACAAAAAAGCCTGTTGGTGCCATATGCTAAACCTAACAGGAAGTCCGCCAGAGGCGAGGCATCAAATTTTGTGTTTCAAAATTCTTACTTAATGAAGCATTCCCGGCTGTACATTTCACCTAGAGTTACCAAAATTTTAAGACATATGTAACAGCCCTCAAGGTACAAAAAACTCTTTTTGAACCATATGCTAAACCGAACAGGAAGTCCGCCATTTTGATTTACTTTGGAACGTGTTGCCATTTTTTGGGCCATTTCATAGGGGTCTTATTTTAACGAACTCCTACAGAGTTTATCCGATCATCTCCAAACTTTGTGTGATTCATCTTAAGATGTTGAAGATGAAAAGTTATTGAAAGCGTTTTATTTCGTCGCACGCTGTTGCCGTAGCATGCACAGTTTGCAAAGGAAAAAATTCCTTCTTAATGAAGCATTCCCAGTTGTACGAAGCAGCTAGAGCTACGAAAATTTGGAGACACATGTAACAGCCCACGATGTACAAAAAAGTCTCTTGGTGCCATGTGCTAAACCCAACAGGAAGTCCCGTAGGGGCCGGGCATCACATTTTGAGCTAAAAAATTTTTTAACGAAGCATTCCCGGTTGTACGTTTCACCTAGCGCTATGATAATTTAGAGGCATACATAAGAGCCCACGATGTACAAAAAAGTCTCTTGGAACCATCTGCTAAACCAAACAGGAAGTCCGCCATTTTGATTTACGTTGGGATTTGTAGCCATTTTTTGTGGCCTTTTTTCGGGGTCATATTTTAACGGACTCCTCCTACAAAATTTATCCGACTGTCTTTAAACTTGGTGTGCTTCATCTTAAGATGTTTAAGATGCAAAGTTATCGAAAGTTATTTATTTTGTCGCACGCCATTGTCATGGTGATGCATTGTTTGCCAAGTAAAATAATGCTTTTTTTTTTTGGTCTAAACATGTGCAAAAACTCATGAAACTTTACACACACATCAGGCTTGTCATAAGCATGAATATTTTAGAGATTTCTTATTCAATTTGCAATACATGGTTCAATAGCGTCCGGTCTCCTCCCACATTCCAAAGACATGCATGGCAGGTTAATTGGGCGCTCCGAATTGTCCCTAGGTGTGCGTGTGAGTGTGGATGGTTGTTCGTCTCTGTGTGCCCTGCGATTGGTTGGCAACCAGTCCAGGGTGTCCCCCGCCTACTGCCCAGAGCCCGCTGAGATAGGCGCCAGCAGCCCCCGCGACCCTTGTGAGGAATAAGCGGTCAAGAAAATGGATGGATGGATGGATGGTTCAATAGCGCCCTCTAGACATTTTTATGAAGCTTTTGCAAATGTTTTGTATTTTATGATTCAGCTAGATTTGTAAAAATTGGGATACCTATCAGCCTAAGACTTACAAAAAGGTTTCTAAAGCCATATGCTGAATCAAACAGGAAGTCTGCCATTTGGATTTACTTTGGTATTTGTAGCCATTTTTTGGGGCCTTTTATAGGGGTCATATTTTCAACAGAACTTATCAGATCGTCTTCATTCTTTGGCGTGTTTCATCTTAAGATATTTAAGATGAAAAGTTATTGAATTTTTTTATTTTGTCACACGCCTTTGCTCTAGCCATGCATTGTTTGTGAAGAAAAATGCTTCTTTGAGAGTCTAAATATGGGCGAAAACACACAAAACTTTGCACACACACCAGACCTGTCTGGAACATGAATATTTTATTTAGATATTTGTTGTGCAATTGTAATAAATGGCTCAATAGCGCCCTTTAGACATTTTTATGAAGTCTTTCCGTTTATATGATTCAGCTAGATGTGTGAATATTGGCAGGCATGCCGAATATATTCAAAAAGTATTCTATATAGCCATGTGCAAATCCATTTTGATTTTATTTTGTTAATTGTGCATCATTTTTGGCCTTTCCATGAACCTTTACAAACACAAAGCATGGCAAAAACATTTACAATTTAGATGGTTTCCTATTTGACAGTACCCCAACATGCCAGTACCCCGACGTGCAAATACCCCAACGTGGCCCGGGTTGCGAGGGCCCTTTATAGCTGCTCGCAGCTCTAGTTATTATTATTCTTTATTCTCCGCAAACGATCGCATTTTTGAGGACCTAAACATTTACGAAAACTCACCGAAATTTGCACACTCTTCGGGCCTGGCGAAAAATTTGATATTCTGATGTTGTCATAACAACGAGACTCTATAGCGCCCCCTAGCATAAAAAAATAAAAACCAATCCCGGCACGTCTGACCTAGAGCTACGAAAATTGGCAGGCACGTGTAGCACCCCGGGACGCACAAAAAGTCAATTGGGACCATGTAGCTAAAATGTACAGGAAGTGAGCTATAAATTTTTTTATCTCCAATTTTGGCCTATTTTGGCACATTCACTGTGGTCATGCTTTTTCCCCCTTTGCAAACATTTTTCATCCAATTGACTTCAAACTTGGCATTTATCATCTCAAGACCTGAGAGAACAACTGGGCAAAACATCTTGCCTTTTCGAAATACTATGTGACGGGGTGGGGCATCAAATATTGCCTTTAAAATTTCATTTGTCCAGAAAGAGCAAATGCTTAATAACTCCCATGTTCAAGCTCCAAAAAATCTCAGGCAACGTAATAGTCACGGACTGAAAACATCTATATGATAAAATTCAGTTATAAATATAGCGCCACCTAGTGGTAACAATAAATGTCATACTTTACGTTTTTAGCTACTGTGCTGAGCTCGTTGAAGGGATCCAGTTGAAAATTGGTCAGAAAAGCCTTAAGATGTTGATCATGCCCCACACCGAATATTGTAACTTTTGGCCATAAGGCGTGGCCGCTACGGGGACGCAAATTTTGAAGATTTTTTGTGACAATAAAAGCTGCATTAACTTGACCGAGATGATCCTATCTTCTCAAAATTTCACACATTTGATGAGAGTCCAGCCCTAAAGACATCTACGAACTTATATTTCATCTAACTGATAGCGCCACCTAGTGGCAATTTTTTTTCTTAAGAATTTTCTTCTACGTTTTTCTCCAAACACGTTAACTGGACCTACCTCATATTTGCTCAGATGAGGGTTTCGGCCTTCATGATGTCACAACACAAAGTTTGTGAGTTTTCGCGAATTGCTGTGGGCGTGGCTAAGCGCTGTTCGCCAAGAAAACAACGCCAGTTTTGAGGGTCTAAACATGCACAGAAACTCATGAAACTTGGCACACACATCTGGCCTGGTACAATAAGCAATATTTTATTGTTGATTGTGCTATTTTTGAAAAAAAGACTCAATAGCGCCCCCTAAAATTTTTTAACGAAGCAGCCCCGGTTGTACGTTTAAGCAAGAACGACAAATATTTTTAGGTGTATGAGGGAGCCCAAGACCTACAAAAAAGTCTCTTGGAACCATATGCTAAAATGAACAGGAAGTGAGCTACGAATTTTTGAATGTCCCATTTTTGACGATTTTTGCACATTTACAGGGGGCATACTTTTGCCCACTTCTCCTACACGTTTCATCCGACTGAGTTAAGACTTGACCTGGACCATGTCAAGACCTGTGCCAACAACAGGGGGAAAAATCTTGACTTTTCGAACTACTATATGATGAGGGCCGGGCATCAAAATTTGTGTTTCGCACTGAAAAAGGATATGCTTAATAAATCCCCGGTACATGCTCCAAAAAATCCCAAACTTGACATGTATGTTTATAGTCAAGGCCTGAAGCTATCTCTATGACAACATTCAGTTATATATGCAGCGCCACCTAGCCCTTGAGGCATGAAAAAAAAAAATACCCCACTTACGGTATTTTTACAAAAATTGTAAACACATTTCACAATGAAAAAGGATATGCTTGATAACTCCCCGGTACATGCTCCAAAAAATCCCAAACTTGACATGTATGTTTATCTTCAAGGCCTGAAGTTATCTCTATGACACCATTCAGTTATATATGCAGCGCCACCTAGCCCTTGAGGCATAAAAAAAAAAATACCCCACATACGGTATTTTGTACAAAAAATGTAAACTCATTCTAAGTGTGATAACTAAGTCATTTATGAATATTCTTTTAGTTTCCACCACTCAAAATGTTCACTGGCATCAGACTTATCCAAACATATATATATTTTTATTTATTTTTGATAGCCTCTATGGACATTAAAAGCAATATCGTGAATGAAGGATATGCTTAATAACTCCACGGTACATGGTCCAAAAAAAATCCCACACTTGACATGTATGCTTATAATCAAGGCCTGAAGGTATCTCTATGACAACATTCAGTTATAAATACAGCGCCACCTAGCACTTGAGGCTTATATAAAAAAAATAAAAAACACCCCACATACGGTATTTTGTACAAAAAATGTACACTCATTCTAAGTGTGATAACTAAGTCATTTATGAATATTCTTTTAGTTTCCACCACTCAAATTGTTCACTGGCTTCACACCGATCCAAACGTGTGTACGTTTCCATTTTGTTTTATTCATTTTTGATTGCCCCTTTGGACAATAAAAGTAACATTGTGCAATGAGTACAACGAGCGATGATGTGTATATACACTTTTACAAAAAATACCAATCAGGGCAACTCATTGCCTAAAAATAAAAAAGGACGCTGATTTTTGCAGGTCTTAACAATCACCAAAACCCGTTGAGCTTGACACACACTGGCAAAAAAAATATTCTACATGTAAACGTTTATGATGCCATTTTCAAAGAAATTTTGCTTCCAATATGCCAGTACCCCAACGTGCCAGTACCCTAACGTGCAAGTACCCCAACGTGCAAGGACCCCAACGTGGCCCGGGCTGCTCGCAGCTCTAGTTGGCTTTATGTTTCGTGAGCTACTCTATTCAATTCGACTGATTTGTTGTTCATTGTCCAACTCAGTTTAATGTATTACGAATTGTGCACAATCTAATTTTAAACATTTGCGAGGATAGCTTGATATTAATCACATTCATCTCATTCTAGATGCATTGCTGAGTGATATGTGTGTGCATTCTCTTTCTCTGTGGGGCCGTTTATCTCAGTGGTTTATGCAGCAGAAGAAAACTATTGTGTCTGGAGTGTGGAAGTGGAAGGTCCCTTATTCCCTCATTGCATCAGGATTCTGCGGGCCTGTTGAGAATGTATTGAGACAGCGGGCAGCTTGTCTTTACCATTGTAATCGACAGGTGAGCGGGCTTGGGTCGTATTGATGCCTCCCGCCAGTCTTCACTTGCTACTTGATGAGCAATCACACTGCCTCCTGCCTCTTCCTGCTGTTCATTTGGTGAGTGTGTATATGCTTATAATTGCATCTGAACATATACACTCACCGGGGAATGAAGGAGAAATATGGGGTAAATTGTGAGGCACTCATTCAGTGTTGCAAATATATTTTGCAGGAGAATGTAATTAACTCATTTTAAGTTAATTGAGGGATACAAACGAGATTAACGGGACAAGAAGAGCTAATAATGCAAATCACAACAATTCTCACACATGGGGATGCAAGTATGTGATGACGATCGGATCGTTTTCAGCAAAAAGAAAAAGAAAAAAGATAAATATATATTTTGTCTTCATTTATTTTGTAAAACACTTTTTCCCATTAAGTTAAATGCCTAATATAGCCATTTAGGATTGAGGAACACAACTTTCAGTACAATACTCATATTGAGGCATAAACATTCTTGTTTTATACATGGCCCATGTGTAAAATAACAAGGTAGGCTATTAATGGTCTTAAGTTATGTTCCTAAAATCTAAACGACTACATTTGACATTTTGAGTTGAATATTTTGTTTTTCGAATGGGCAGAAGTGTTTTATAAAATAAATGAAGACAAAGTTCTATTTATTTATTTATTTAATTTTTAACAGAGATGGTCCGGAACAGAGGGAATTACACAGGTAAGGCGCATACACAATAACAAATACACAATAGGCACGAAGGCGAATACACAATAACGAATACACAAACGAGTTTAACGAGCTCAAGTACTTAAACTCGTGTCTCAAGATTAGCAAAAGCAAAAGCACTTTTGAGTTCCAGCCGCCCAGAGGAACTGCAACGCAGCACTTTTATTCTGAGCAGTCTGGTCAGGTGTTGGTCGGCGATTGGCGGAGAGGGCCGGAGCTGCTCATCCGAGGGCGTAGGGGCGGACAGCCACCGCCCAGAACGTCGCGCCAGCACAGCCGCCCAATCCAAACGTCGCTCTAGCACAGCCGTCCAATCCAAATATTGCGCTGGCACATTCAAACCAACAAGTCAAGTCGCAAGTTGAGGTGACAGTGGATACGATTGTCGTCTATTGCTGGAGCTCTCCATTGCAAGCCGGCAAGACTTCCTTGATCGCCGAGCTGCTCATTCAACCAATGACAGGCAGTTTGCAACGTCCAACCCAAGACACGCTTAGGACCGCCCCCTCATTTGAATAACATTTTTGGCAGTTTCAGGATACGAAAGGTAAAACTACAGTATGGGCTTCTACTCACAGCTCCCAGAGTTGCCTGAACGCAACATACTTACAGCTGCTCTGCCATTGGCTATTACTGGCATCTTCCTGGCATCCCATTGGCTAAGAGGGACCTCTACCATTTGTGACCATAGGTACATAATAGAAATGTGTCTACATAGTGTCCTCGTCATTCACGGCTCGGGACATGAGGTGTTTAGATAGTTTTACGTAAATGTATTACCGGTAACTAACGGCCAACGAATTTGTGCAAAAATTCAAACAATTGGTGATTGATGAAGGCTACGTTGCACAGTACGTTTTTAATTGCGACGAGACGGGTCTTTTAAAAAAAAAAAAAAAAAAAAAAAGATGCCTCACCGTACCTAAAGTTTCAATCATGTTTCGGAATTTATTGAAAAGAATCACCCAGAGAAGGTGTTCACCATTCAGGCGATCGCTCACTATGATGATGTTTGCCTTGGACATTTTCCAAGGATTGTTAAAAAAAACAATGCCTCCAGGTGGCGGGGTGGAACCCTCACTTGCCTTCGGTGCCGGATGGCGTGGGTTCACTTCGCCTGGGAGATCACATGCAGCTTACATGATGAAAGCGTGAGTGAGTGAGTGAGTGAGTGAGTGAGTGAGTGAGTGAGTGAGTGAGTGAGTGAGTGAGTGAGTGAGTGAGTTTCGTCGCGGCCACCCGACGGGCCCGCCTGCCACCATCACTGCCGCTCGACGGGCCTTCATCGCTGGTCGGCCATCGCCGCCACTCGCCGGGCCTGTTTGCTAGTTCTGCAGTGGGGCCTGGTCAGTGCTCACCTGTTTCGTCGCCGCTGCCCGAGGTACCTAGCTACTAGCCGACACTGACCGTGATAATGCCACCTAAGAGTAATTGCAGTTTGCTTGATGAGGAAAAGGAAGAAATCAAACAGTCTCTTAACTATATGTCAGGGGAAATTGCTAACATATTAAAGCAACAAACACTACTACTTGGGTTGTTGGACGAAGTTCGTGAACTGAAGAGAATAGTATTAGAAAAGGACAAGAAAATTAACCTTTTAGAAAGGCGAGTGGATGAACTGGAGCAGTACACGAGGATGGATGAAGTTATTGTAAGTGGATTAAATACTAGTCACCGTTCATATGCAAGGGCAACTATGCCACAGAGAGTCGTGGAGGACACACCGGTCTGAGGTTTATTCAAATCACGATCCCAATACCGCATATAGTGAATTTCAGTCAACCATTATTTCTTTATGCAACAAACACTGTCCATTAATTAGAATTACAAGGAAGTATAAAGGTTCAAATAAGGCATGGATGACGAAGGGGATAGAGAATACACGTAAAAAGAAAAATACTTTATACAAAAGATTTATTAAATTGAGAACTATAGAAGCTGAAATAAAGTATAAGACCTATAAAAATAAACTATTAAACATACGAACAAGTAAGAAAGAATATTACCATGTATTATTAGAGCAGAATAAAAGTAATACACAAGAAATATGGAAAATACTCAATCATGTAATTAAAAATAGTTCAAAGAAACTAAATTACCCAGAATACTTTATAAAAGATAAAAATATTGTAATTGATAAAATTTCAGACATAGCTAATAACTTTAATGAATATTTAGTTAAAGTGGGCAGTAAGTTGGCAAACGAAATCCCAGAGCCAAGAGACAAACATGAAAAAGATAAGTACATTGTAAATAATTCATCCACTATGTTCCTTAATGCCGTTGATGACATAGAAGTGTTAAATGTTGTAAAAAGATTACAAAATAAAAAGTCCACTGACTTTTTTTAATATTGATATGACACTAGTAAAAAGTATTATAGAATATGTTGTGGGACCTTTCACATATATATGCAATTTGTCATTCAAAACTGGTATATTTCCATCAAAAATGAAAATAGCAAAAGTTATTCCTATTTATAAAAGTGGAGATAGGCACATATTCAATAACTACAGACCAATATCATTGTTGCCACAGTTCTCAAAAATTGTAGAAAAATTGTTTTTACACCGACTTGACAACTTCATTGAGAAATATAAGCTCTTAACTGAAAATCAATATGGGTTTAGAGAAAAACGGACCACATCAATTGCAGTCATGGAACTCGTAGAAGCAATATCTACTAACACAGATAATAAAAAATTTACTGTTGGGATTTTTATGGATCTAAAGAAAGCATTTGACACGATAGACCATTCTATATTAATGAGTAAATTAGAGAAATATGGTATAAGAGGTTTAACATATAAATGGATGAAAAGTTATTTTGAAACTAGATATCAGTATGTGCAGTTTAACAATATAAATTCAAATCACTTGAAGATTACTCATGGAGTTCCCCAAGGGTCTGTTCTAGGCCCTAAATTATTCATACTGTACATAAACGATATCTGTTGTGTCTCAAAAATATTCAAAAGTGTATTATTTGCTGATGACACAACCCTCTACTGTTCAGGAGAAAACCTGAAGCGGCTTCTGACTACTGTGGAGTACGAATTGAATATAATAAAAAATTGGTTTGATATGAATAAATTATCATTAAATCTAACTAAAACAAATTTTATTGTTTTTAGTACTAGACAAATCACTCAAGTCAAAATTCTGGTGAATACAATTGAAATAGAAAGGGTGTATGAAAATAAATTTCTTGGAGTAGTTATAGATGACAAATTATGTTGGAAGTCACACATAGAAAATGTCAAAAGGAAAATGTCAAAAATCATCGGGATACTCTACAAAACTAAGGATGTTCTGAATATGAAATCATTATACACATTATATTGTTCATTATTATTACCATATTTGACTTGTTGTGTGGAAATCTGGGGAAATGCATGTAAAACAAATACTAACTCTGTTTTCAAATTGCAAAAGAGAGCTATAAGAATTATTAATCGATCAAAATATAGAGAACCAACGCATTCACTATTTATCAAATCAAACACAATGAAATTTTATGACTTAGTTGAATTTAAAGCAGCTATATGGAAGATTTAAAATTTCAAATCGCTACTGCCACCTGTGGCCGAAAACAAACTGCACGCTCGTATATGCTGCGCGCACTCGTACGTGCACGACCTCAACACTGAAGACTTATAATGTTATACAAAGCTGGCCACTTCACGGGATGAGACTCTCGATCCTCACTAAACAATCGATGTCGACGGGACGTGCAGATCATATTGCTTTAGTCAGTCGAAGTCCAGTCCTGTGCTGTACTCCAAAACGATGTGCAAATTATGTCAATTAATTGGACCTCATTCCGATGTTAATATGCAGTTACATATTGTAGTCACCCCGCTCGACGGACGTCAACCTGATTCTAGTCATTATTAGTGTATGTCGCCCCCAGGCTAGCGTCATTGTGCATGAGCCGAAAGGTGGGCTGTCAGTTATGGAAATTGACGATTGTGAAAAACATATAGACCCATTCACTACTTAGTGTGATACGGCCGTGAATGTTATCGCCATTCAGTAGTACCGTTCACATTCCGTTAGCATAATGTAGCTACAATAGGCAGTTTTCACGGAGGAAAATAAGGCAACATTTAGCCTGATTGAAACGCCGCGGAATGGAACGTCTGTTCTTCATAAAGTCATTCTGTTCTATTACATTTAACTTTGCCGCCCCTTTCACGCTAAATGTTGCCGTCCACCTCACTTTCACCCCAATAGTTACGACCGAGAAGTGATCGATCTTGAGGTTACTGCTATTTGAAAACAACACATTTTCTTCTAAATGTCAAGACACTCGCTTCTTACCTTTTGGAGTAGAAAGAAAGCCAGCTGTGAATCACTTTTCTAATCCAAGTCCGCTCTCAACTATCTCCACCGCTGATATGTCAAACCAATGTTCACTCTCGTTCTTGCCCGGCGTCGGTCACTATCAAGTTTAGATTTTATTTTTTTTCGTGGCACTTGACATTGTTTTCATTTTATTTATTTTTTTAAGCAGCCTTCCGCGGAGTAACAGCGGGTGTCTGGGGCAGCGAAAATCTGTACTAGTTCCGTCTTCGCGCGACAGGAAACAACTGACGAGGACGCGCATGACGTCACATCCCGCAGACAGAGGGCGGGAAATTCGAAGGATTCGGACCGGACGCTTCCGAAATAATATTGGCCAGAGGCTTGTAGGAGTACCCATTGTGAACAGCTAAGATGTTGATCTACTAATTAGAATATGTTTCAGTCATAAATGGTCAAATAAAAAGGCTATTGTTAAGATATTTTTTGGGGAAATCCTCCATATAGTAGCTTTAAAATAGCACAAATAATGTATAAAGTTAATAACGATCTACTCTGCCACAGTATTCAGAAGCTATTTGAAATTAGACACAGTCCTTATGAGATAAGGGGTACAAGTGTCTATAAAAAACCCAAAGCAAGAACAAATATTAAGCAAAGGTGTGTTTATGTAATAGGTGTGCATTTGTGGAACAGTTTTGGTAATGAGCTGAAAAGATGCAAGTCAATCATTGAGTTTATAAAAATGTTTAAAAATAAAGTTCAAGAGTATTATTTGGATCAGACGTGAACTGGTACAATTGCAGAAATGAAATGAAATGTTCTTTTGATTCCATTGTGAGGGTGATGAGGGTTGTATGTGCGAGTACGATGATGTATTGTTGCGGTGTGCGCAATTATTGTTTGAAATAAGATGTAAAGAATAAGGGGTAGGATTATATAAGTTTTTAACTTCTTCCTACTCCTTTTTGGACATGTAAACAATTTCTAACGATTGTTGTGATTTTTTAATTTTTTATTTCCTTTCTTTCTCTTAATTTTTACTTGCTATTTGTTTATGTTTATATGTTATGTTTACATGTTCAATAAACTTCAAACTTATACTTCTGCGTCAGGCTCACGTGGAGACGTTACGGCGGAGCCACGCTCGTGCGCTTGCCTTCATACTTGTGCGCAATACACATCACAATATACATCAGGTTCTGCTGCAGTTTCACTCCAAGTCGGCGCGTCGCTACGGCTGATATTGGTTAGGATGCCACAGAGTGGAGATTCTTCTGTATTTATGACCAATTCAGGAAGTCGTTTTTCGTTTCAGGAACAAGAAACAAAGCTGGGGGGACAGTTGGCTTATAACCGTGGCAATGATTTAATGCCAATTTGCAATGGTGTTGGCAGTAAACTCGCAAAAACACAACAGCCCCGTGCTTAGCAAACACAGTTTTTTTTTTCTTTTTGTTGTTTGTTTGTCCACCCCCCACCAATCGTCACACACACACGTACTACCGTGGTCCCCGGGGCGGGAAGTGAATTCGCGCCGCCTGGGCTTACAAACGCAGTCGCCTTCACGGAAACTATCCGAGCAGGGGGGCAGGGAGAGAAAAAAAGAAGGAAAAAAAAAGCCGAGTATGCCATTGAATGGACCAATCACGAGCGATTTTTCGTCCCGCCGTCTACAACGGCAACGTGTGTGCTGCACCCCGCCACTAGCTATGCGGCACTTCAAATTCATGACGCGCGTAGATTATGTGATCTACGCCG
The DNA here is from genome assembly GCF_051991245.1 of Festucalex cinctus. Classification (NCBI taxonomy): domain Eukaryota; kingdom Metazoa; phylum Chordata; class Actinopteri; order Syngnathiformes; family Syngnathidae; genus Festucalex; species Festucalex cinctus. The sequence continues at coordinate 27,694,227 of NC_135417.1, forward strand.
GTCATTAACGCAAGAGCAAATGCAGAAGTATAAACCAGGTGTAACAATATGCAGAATGTTGGCTATGTTTGTTCACTAGGTCAAAATACATAGGAAGTGCCCAGAAGGTGTAAATTCTGCTCTCTGTTGACTGTTCTATCCAATGTCTGTTTGGTTTGGTTTATCCTGTCTCAGAAATGCGCTTAATGGTGACTGTGGCCAGACTCACTCGCTGGTACGATTTTATCGCATTTAGGCAGTAATTGCAGTGCATTACAGTTTGCACAACTTCTTACTGATATAGGTGTATACAGTCATGAAAGGAAGTTGCTCACAAAATACGTATCTTCGCAAACTGCAGTTATTTGAATCACAAAACCTCCAATAAAGCCACTGAATTGTAATTATAGCTGTAATAATAAGCAATATTTAGCCCACAGAGTTTAATTATATTTTCTGAATGTTTACCTAAAGAACAATGATGATGACATTGCCTTCCCTACTAGTAATCTTCCAGCCTCCTGCAGGGGAAGCTGGGTGAGAGGTTACAAAGCCTGGCAATCCAAAATTTGCAAAACAATAATTTGAGCAAAATATGCACGTTATGTTTTGGATGTACTATAGTCTATACATGTAGGGTATTGAAGAATGTACATGCATTCCCATAATCTGACTTTTAAATTAAGCTTCATACTTTTTCTGTCTCGCTCATGTTTACCTTTGTTTGCCCTTTTTCTCTTTTGCTGTACATGAAGTAAACTTTTCCGGTGTGTGAGCAAAAAAGTGTCATTTTGTCTTTCCTAAATAGAAAAGTATCCACAAGCCTCTGAATCACCAACAGCTCTACCATTGCTATTACTTGCCTCTGACCTCACTCACCCCCCCACAACACACACACACCCACACCCATCACCTTTCTTGACTTAAAGATGTCCTCATATACTGACCCAGCTGACTCCATGCTAATAAATCTTCCTAATACCTCGCCAGCAGATATTGATTTCTGTGGAGGTAATTTCATGTGCAATTATTAATCGAGAAATATTCAAACCAGAAGCCATGCACATCATTGATTGTAAACTTGATTGATATTGAGTGCAGGTCTCCACTCTGCAGCAAATGACCTCACTTATACTGTACAGATCATCACTGTGTGGGTCATGTACACTAAAATGACAGCCCAGCATTTGTTTATGTTATTTAATCAAGTGATTCCTTGACTTTTAATTATTCAATACCACATAATTTGTCAAAAAGTATTACGGATTTAGTACAAGTGATGTAAAGTATCTTTGTTCGTGTATCAATAAATGAATTGTGATGAAAGAATTATATGCTCCTCAACTATATGGCAGAAGGTGCAATTAATCTGCATGTTTGTCCACCTGTTAACATTTATACAACAGAAACAGAATAGCTAAATTTCACACTGTATAACAGGGGTGTCAAACTCAAATTAGCTCAGGGGCTACATGGAGGAAAATATATTACCAAATGCGCCGAACCGGTAAAATTATGGTGTGTATATATAACTTAAAAACAATTGGCGTCAGTTATACACAGATCTTTATTATTCGCAGGCCAGTCCTGAATAGTGAGGCTCAACTGTAAATACCGTATACCATTCTAAAAAATAACACGAATGCAAATGGAACGAGGCAACACTTTGCCTGTATGAGTTCCGGGCATGTTATATCTACCTATTTTTAATGAATTTATAGGACGTTAATCCATGTCATATGTGGTTGAGTTACCAGTAGGGATGTAACAACTGCAATATCGTGATATCGCGATATTAAAACTGCCACAATATATCGTCGTCGTCATGTCACAAGATTAAAAGCAGCACATCTGTCAAAAAAAAAAAAAAAAAAAAAGTCGGGTTGATTTCCACTTATGCGGTTGTAGCACCCTCTGGTGGCTACTTTTTTAGTGCAGTTTAATTTTCACAAGGCATGTTTTGGCCCTTCTGTGTTTAAAATCCATGATAATGGTCAGATGAAGGGGAACATAATATACTTGTGAACAGAGTCAATAGGTGGCGGAACTCAATTTACTGTATTGATTAATTTCTTAAATAATTTAAATATTAATTTTATTAATTAAAAATTGTAGAAATTTATTGTAATACTTTTATTAGTGCCTCCATATACATATTATATTTATAGATTTTTTTACATATAATATTTATAATATTTTTATATTTTTCATTGCTGTAATGTACAAAAAAATAATTTTTGTTGTTGTATGAGCTCATTTTTTTTTTAACAATATTGTGACCTTTTATATCGCCAACCTCCCCACAATATCGTCATAATTATCGTATTGTGACCTTCATATTGTGATATTGTATCGTGATGTTTGGATATCGTAACTGGTAACACAGCGGGATGTGTTACCAGTTAGTTAGTTCAGCTAGTTACCAGTAGCTGAATGTGTGTTGTTTGCACATTTATGTTTGGTTTATGTTTTTTTTTCTTCCTGAACTGTAACTTTATGTTGTGTGTAAAATAATGACATGCAGGTCAATTATGCGCTAAATTTGCATTGCACATCTGAGGATTTCTTGTGAAATTAAGAATTTATATGTTTTGATTTTGGGGGTCTGATTAATTGGTCTGACATTACTCTTTTTGTTTTTACTTTACAAAATCATCTCGCGGGTCGGATTAAACCCCTTTGAGGGACCTGATACCGCCAGCGTACTGTACGTTTGACACCCCTGCTGTAGATTCATCACTTAATATTGTTCTGCCAACTGTAACACATGTACTTTTGGTGTCATTGTTGTGATATATTTTTATTTATTTTTTTCCATAAAATATCTGCCTTGGCTCAGAAACGGATGAGAACCACTGATTTAATCAATGATCGCCTCTCGAGGTGTGATCACTCTGCTGCCGCCTGCATCCCCTTGCTTCGCAATCAGGGTCGGGGACTCTCTGGAAGCTAGATGGCAGAAGAGGCCCACCAGCCCGGCCGGGCTTTGGAGCCGATGTCGCCCTACCTTTGCAATGCGAATGTCTCAAACATGATCACCCACACAATCACGACTCCACCATGTAGAAAAGAAACAAGTTTTAAGTTACATTGCGAGGATTTTTTTTTGTTCGGGATGGGACGCACCTGGGGGACTGTCACCTCAGCCCACGACACATACTGCACACCTAATTAACAGTTCCCTTCACAGGGATGAAGACTTGCCTCTTGCTCCTTTAGCCACCCACAGCCACTTTATTTGTTGCGCGCACATCATACTGTATTTCGTTCCCCAACCTCTCTCTCTCTCTCTCTCTCTCTCTCTCTCTCTCTCTCTCTCTCTCTCTCTCTCTCTCTCTCTCTCTCTCTCTCTCTCTCTCTCTCTCTCTCTCTCTCTCTCTCTCTCTCTCTCTCTCTCTCTCTCTCTCTCTTCCCCTCCTCCCGCTTACTTGAGGCAAGCATCACAAGTGCAGATCGATAAAGGCACCATTCAAATCGCCCAACGCCGCACTTGTATGTTGTGTCCGTCCACCGGCAACGTCTGTGGAGCCCGGGATGTGCAGAACCGCGAGTCGTGAAGAGCGCACCACGCAGTCCAGGGACGCTCACACTTGATGCCCCTTTTCAACAGAAATGCTCGAGCACTCGTCCAGGTTGCTTCGGTTCTCTCTTAAATTTGAGTCTCGCTCAGTTCTCCGCCTTCAGCGTACAAATAGCACGGCGGGCGGCGCTGTGTGTCTCTCCTCTTGAGAAGAGGGAATCTCCTGGGAAGGAAAAAAAAAAAAAAAAGGTTATAGGGATTATATCGTTCGAGTTGTGACAATGACGCGGATTTACAGGGAAGAATGCTACAACGGATGTATGGAAGTGCGGAACGTCTCCAGCCAGAGATGCGTTAAATGTGGCCGAGCTGAAACCATCACGATGAGGATTAGGTCGGGAATTGTTTTTTGGAATCTCATGTTTTGCCTAATGTTCACCTGTGTCAAAGGTAAGGCGCGTTGCAGCAACACTCACCATATGTAGTGTGTGAGCGTGTCCAAATGGTTTCAGTTGCACATAAACGCGCATAAAATAGCCAATGTCTGCTATACCCGGATGGACTTTGATGGACGCGTTTCAGTGGTTTGTCGCTCAATGCAGTCTTTGAGCGAGCCTCTGAATAAATATTCTTTGAGCAGCGTCTCCTAATAACCTACGTGAGCTGCTTTGATTAGAGGGCGAACTACTAATTTGTTGAGGCGCAATGACCTGCATTTTCCCTAAAGAGTACGTGTGCTGAAGCGTGTGGGCTTAAGTCGTGCACATTTTTCCTTTTCTAGGTCGAGACTTAGATGTGGATTTTTTTAAAATTATTATTTTTCAACGATTATCACCACTGGCTCCATAAGCAGGTGTCATTTCATGGGGTCTTTTTCTAATGAGTAATTGCCTGGCATAGGACCTGTAATATACAGGTGCAAGGTGGTCTTGTTAGTATTCAGTTGGTTATGTGTCTTGGTCTGTCTCTTTGAAGAGTGACTGACTTGAGAGGCCGTTCTCTAAAATTTGACAAGATATATTTTGTAGCCTATTCACTGTGACGTTAGTGTCACTTTTCTCATTTGAAGACTTCCTGCACATTTTTAATCACATTTATGATATTGAAAAAACTGCTGTTTCAGGACCGTTTCAGTATCTTTATTGTTCGACATTAACTTCTTGCAATGTAGGCCATTTGACAAAACTATTTGGATGTGTGCCCTGCTTAAAATTATAATTTACTATTAAAATGAAAATGCTAACAGGCTAAAAACGCCATTTTATCAATTTTTTTCTCTCTCCAAAAGATGTTTTAGCACAGTGAGTGAGTGGACAATGTTTATCTATTGAGTGAGTGTACGTGTGTGCGAGAGGAAGGGTGCCCACAGATTTCAATTTCCATGCAGATTGTTCGCCCTCTGAATAATTCTCATGTCTGTCTGTTGGGGGTGGATGGAATGTACTGCATGCAGAGTAGAAGCGCCCACCAAGTATGAGCCAAGTCGAGTCTAGCCACAGTGCATTTTTATCACCACCCACAATGTGGCAATGTCAAACCTCGGGGCCACTGCCAATCCTCCTCGTTCTGTTACTTATTAAAGAGTCAACCAGCCAGGAGTTAGGGAGGGAGGGAGTTAGGTAAAGAGTGATGATGAGGATGAGGATGAGGATGAGGATGAGGAGGAAGCTTGAATAGTGATATGGAGCAAGGCGAGAGGAAAAATCAGAACAGCTTTTTTTCTTGGTGCTGGCACTTATGTTGTTTACGCAATTTGAAGTATACTAGGTATGGCTTCCGACATACTTTGCAAGATATTCTGATTTCCTCAGTAAGTGCTTTTGAATGAAATTGTTCTTCTTTTGCATGCATACAATTTATGTATTTACTGTGTGTAATACACTGTTCTCAAAGTTCTACAGTGGATTACTGGTCATTCTTGTTACTCTACCCATTATGAATACAGTAATAGAATTAAGTCAAAATATGTCACTTGGAGCAAAGTTAAATGGATAATTTACTTATTTAGCCATTTTTGGCAGTCAAAACAATATTTTGCCTCGAATAAATTTGATATTTTCATTATTTTTCACGTAAAAATAGTACCTTTAAAAACACATTTTGCAACTTGCTGTTGACTGAAAATGACATCACAGGGGCTCAGGTAACCAATCACAGCTCAGCTTGTGAATGTCACATGACCAAACCTGCTGTGAGCTGTGATTGGTTACCTGGGCCCTTGTGATGTCATTTTCAGTCGACAGCAAGTTGCAAAATGTGTTTTTAAAGCTACTAATTGTACGTAAAAATAATGAAAGTATCAAATTAATTATAGACAAAACATTAACTTTTTATTGCTATAATGGGCTAAATAAGCACTTGGTTGTTTGGCTACATTTCCAGCCCTTTCACTAATGGTTATCCACTTGTGATAAAAACACTAAATTTGATTAACTGAAATACAAATCTCAGGGATTTAAATTTATTTAAAACTAAAAGAGTGACAAAGCATTAAGCCACCAATCTATTGATGGCAATTTAATTCGCCACATAGAAGTGGACAATTATCTTTGAGGCTACTAGCCCTAGTTTGTTTTGCTCAGCGTAATAACGGGCATGTCTTCAGTTTTGTCTAGTTTAGTTGTGTGTTAGTGAATTTGGTAGACTGTGAAATTGGTGACTGAAAGTCACCACATATGAGGTCAAAGTTGTCAAAGTCCATCCATCCATCCATCCATTTTCTTAACCGCTTACTCCTCACATGGGTTGTGGGGGCGCTGGAGCCTATCCCAGTCGGCTTCAGGCAGTTGATGGGGTACACCCTGGACTGGTTGTCTCTGTGTGCCCTGTGATTGGCTGGCAAACAACCACTCTCAAAGCACACCTAGGGACAATTCAGAGCACCCGATTAACCTGCCACGCATGTCTTTGGGACATGGTAATCAGCCAGTCATCCCTCAAGCATCTCCAGCTTGTCCAAAATGCTGCTGCTAGTCTCCTAACTGGTGCCTCTAAGAGGGAGCACATAGCCCCTATCCGGGTCTCTCTTTACTGGCTGCCTGTAAAATTTAGAGTCCATTTTAAAATTGTTGTATCCATACATCCATTTCATTAACCGCTTATTCCTCACAAGGGTCACGGGGGTGTCCCAGCCTATCCCAGCTGGCTTTGGGCAGTAGGCGGGGGACACCCTGAACTGGTTGCCAGCCAATTGAAGGGCACACAGAGACGAACAACCACTCACACTCTCACTCACAAGCATACCTAGGGACAATTCAGAGCGCCCAATCAACCTGTCATGCATGTCCGTAGAATATGGGAGGAGACCGGAGTACCCGGAGAAGACCCACACAGGCACTGGAAAAACATGTAAACTCCACCCAGGAAGACCGAAACCTGGACTCGATCTTGTGTCCTCAGCACTGGGTGGCGAACATGCTATAACCAGTCATCCACCCATGTCTGAATTATTGTAGAATAAATATTCATTGAATGAATTATCATTATTCAGGGTTTCCCTCAGTGTTTCATAAACCTGGTGGGCCACCAGTCTTTTCTTTCACCCCCGCCTGGCTAATCGGATTCAGTGAATAGTAGTCTCCACGTCGGCATGCTTGTCGTTCGCCCCAACCAGACGAATATTTCCCTGGGCCAAATATTTTTCCCAGTCCCCGGACCAACAGGTTTAGTACATTTTCTGGATGAAACTCTGATTAACATCCTTAAAATATTGTACTCGCACCGCCCTGACCACGCAGTACAACTACGAGTGGTGGTGGTCACACGAGGACATACAGGCAAACTCCAAGTGCCCATTCAGAGTGGCTAACTTTACATCATCCGCAAGTTGAAATGTTCTTGCTGTTCTTTTTTTAAATGTACTTTGCTTGCACCAAACTCCCGCATCTCTCTCTGCGTTAAATTTAAAGGGAATGAGGGGAGCTACTTTGATTGGCTGGGCATTTGCTGCGTTCCATCCCACAGCGGCACATAAACACACTTCTACTTGAGCTATTCTAGGAAAACAGCAAAAGTAAGCAATCTCTACCCATGTGCACAGTTAGACTGCACTTAGCGCAAGACTCACACTGGGCATGGAAATAGGGCACTAGTACTTTACTTTCCACAGTACAGAGCACCTCACAGTGTCACTGGTTGTCATGGTGACAACACATAAACCTGCCATTTAACTTAGACAACAGCTCATACAATTCTTATTTCGGGATGCTCCAGTCAGCCTCTCAGGCGATCATTTCTGAGAAATATTTACACCCTCTTAATTGGCCATGACATAACTTTACTGTCTGTAGTCAAGTAGGACGGTGAAGAAAAAGGTTGGCATTTAGGCTCGACTGTCACACAGTGATCTAGAAATGACAAAACCATGCAGTGCTGACTCTCCAATCAGTCAGTTATCCACATTGTACACGTTTCACATTCTACAACATGCTTGCCTTGAAATCAAGCCTTAATGTGATATGAGAGAAGCATCAGATACTGGCTGGTTCTACCAACTTACGTTAACTAGAAAATGTCAAAGAGTGAGTTGTGTAAAATCAGCATTTGATAAGTGAAAATGTGTGGAATGCTCAAGAGTGCCACATCTGTCACGCCTGTGGAAGTGTAGGGAGGATAGCGATTAGACACAAATAGCATCCTAAATATGCTTCCAGGAAATATCTGCAATTGACATTGATTGAGGTTCCAATCCGATGCTGTGCATTTCATGGTCTTTATACAGACTAATTGTTAGGAAGTTGGAAGCAAAAATTTTATTTTTTTATTTTTTTTATTTCTGATTTTTATTTTATTTTATTTTTTAATCATTGCACAAATAAGTAAAGAGCCCTATAGGTAGGAGCTGGTTGCTCAACCATCATTGGGAAGCATCAAAAGGTCTACACCCAAAAAATACGCACACATGCGCACGCACGCACACGCACACCCCCACACAAGTGCTTCATTGTTATGGGATGACCAATAGCTGTGTGATGAAAATCTTATTCAGACTTTGGGCAACAAACCTTTTGCTCGCATTGATGGAGCATTCACAGAGATTGTGTGTTTCATTCTCATAATGCTGTACATGTCAAGGTCATAGGATTAAAAATTGAGAATAATTGTGGCAAAAGGGTCCACATGTGCCAAATAATCAAAATTGAGTTACTGATATATTCAAATTCTGCACTTAATTCCCTTTAAAATGATATATAATACATGGACGTATCTAAAAAACTGACAAAGTTACAGCAGTTTTAATGGTGGAAGGTAGAAATCCCTAGTTTTGAGAAAAAATGCTTTAAAGTTTTGCTTCTTGCATCATTCAAATGTCCACAGCAACCAGTACCTTAGGAAAAAGATATGAACCTGAAATTTTCAGGAACTGTTAAAATATCAATGGAAAGTCAATTCCAATAACAGAATAGGCCATCGTCCGAGATTTGAACCCTTTAAACGTTTTGGAAGTTTGACCTCTCAAGAGATGAAATCAGCCTCAACTTTGAAGATCACACTCTGCATACAATTCATTTGCTGAGGCATCAGCCAAAAGTTTGCTTATTTTATTGTTGCACCTTGTGGTATTTTCTTGCATAAATTAGGTCATATTACCACAGTGGCAAATTTGATTTCATAATTTTGTGTCAATTAAAAGATTATTTGCCATTTGATGTGGCCTGTGAAAAGTGATTTATTGATAACTTATCATGGATGTGATGTCTCAAATGCTTTTGGTCTGATGAAAATATGAAAATGCGATGGTTTAACATTTTTTTGTTTGTTTGTTTTGTCCCACCACCCCACCCCAATTATACACGAGGGACACTAAACTATTGTATTTACAAGTCAATATAGCCTGTGTGCATTTTGGGGCGGGGTGTCTCTTTTGAGAGGACCATTTTTCATCTTCAAGTTAAATATTTCAGAGCTCATTTTTATGTTCATGTCATCCCATTAAAAGAACATGAGTGAAAATGTGTAGTGATATTTGCAACATATGCAGGCATTGATTCATTTTGACCCATCAAAGAAGCGGCGTGTCCGGTGTCATATGAACTAGACAACATCGACAAGCGATCAAAACATTTCATTAGTATTTACGATACATTATTACATTAGTCTACATTACATACAAGGAACCGGCGCATGTCACAATTTTTCATTCCCAACTCTATCTGAGTGAAGGAGCAGAGTGACAGCCTTTCAATCATACTGCTCCACATGGGGCATCGCAGCAGCCGCTGCCCCGCTAGAGTTCGACATGGTTTAGTATGTGAATGTAGTAATTTGAATTAAAAGAAGATATCGATTCATTAAGAAAAAGATCCGGGAGAATATCTCTGTCTGTTCGGATGACAATTCGCCGGTAACTGGACCGATGACAACATAGCTTCTGCTCAAGGTAGGCTGACTGTTCTGTTCACTTTCGTGCTGTTTCGACTTTTTTGGTTGCTATGTCCATCCATCCATCCATTAGTAGATCCTCACAACATTTATATAAACCATTTATGAGTTACATTTGAGGCTAGGAAATTCGGGTTGTTTTTAAACAGTTATGCAAGACGCGACGCTATAGCTAGCAGCTAGGCTAAAAACACTGCCCCTCGTTACGAGGCATACTGAAGAAACACACTCCTCAATGTCAATTATAATTTATTGACAGCGATGAAGGAGGCAACACAACAAACTCAATACCCCAGTGACCCCTAGTGGCCGGAGGAAACCTCTACACATACTGTCTAATAATTGCTTATTTTCATACACTTCTTTTACAATTTTGACTTTTGTGCTTCTTGGAAATGAAAGTAGAGACCTCAAGGAGGCTATTTGTGGAGAAATCTCAAAATGGACAAATAAAGTCCAACTGTCTAATATAGTCCATATCTCTAGATTGATCCTGCTGACATGCCAGAGCGGGTCACAATCGAAAATAATGGTATATATGTATTATTTATTATAATAAAAAATACATGTTTTCAAAATCTTAAACAAAGTAGTTTATTTAATAGAATGGGGCTGAAAGTGTGCATTGTACAACTTTTATGCAGTGTGCTTATTTATAATTCATTAATTTATTGCATGGTAATCAATTATTTACACAGTGACCATTTAGTTCTGACAAATCTAATTTGGAGTATTCATTAAACCTTGTTTTTCGCTGTTTAAATACATGTCAATTTTTTTTTTTTTTTTTTGCTCCAATCTATTATAACCATATTTAGCAAAAAGGCATGGATTGAGTTGTGAGTTTCTCATATATTTTATAAAACTCTTCATGCTCTTGGCCCCTCTTATTGAGCAGATCCTCTTTTACCATGTCACCCCTCACGGACCCTCAGGTCCTCCGGTACTGGCCTTTTTGTAATAAGACCTAATTACAATTAACTCATGCCGCTTTTCCACTACAAACATTTTGCATTTTACACCAACATTGAATCATATTTACAATTTCTTATGGACCACCATGGATGAAATATTGCGATCTTGATTTTATGACCAGCACGCGAAACTCAGGAGCCATGACCATGGGCCGGGAGAGTGACGGGCTCCGGCTCGAGCTCTCATTCAAGTGAATGGGAACACGACCCAGCAAGCGGTGTGTGCACTCCGTATTATTATTATTATTATTATTATTATTATTATTATTTTATTTTTTTATTTTTTACTACAATCAGGAAAAATTCATCCACATATAATTAAGCATTGCTGTAAAACATTCTTATGTTTATTCTATATACTGTATTTTTATGACATGGGTGCAGAGGTGGCAAATCCGGGTTCAGAAAGTAAAACACACTGCCATAGTTTGGCTTTAGCCCCTTGTGATAGCGAGCTCCTAGCTAACTAGCAGGTAAATGTGCATCCGGGGAGCTAGCTAGGGAGCTCTCTAGCTAGCACCTGGGGCTAAAACCAAACTGTACCAGGGTTTTTACTTTCTGAACCTGGATTTGCCACCGATGCTTGGGTGATGGCCGGCGGGTGCTTCTTTCCTTACTCGCGTAAAACAAGGAAATGGGCATGTGCTGAGTAGTTGCTCGCTGTATCGCTGTCGGCCAATCAGATGGCACAGCCCCAGGCGCTGCAGACCCGAGATGGCTCTAAATTAACCTGGCAATAGCCAGATTGATAATTGTGATTAAATGAAGGGAGTTCTCCACAATATCAATCTGGGACTGGTCCACGGTGATTTGCTCAAGAAAGGCGGGATATTCTCCTACAATACCTTGAGCTGATTGGAAGATACGGTCTTGTACATGTCTACCTAACTTTTGTTTTGACCAATCATGGCCACGGATGAAAATGTCGTCTTCATTCTCATCTTAGAGGGAGCACAAACATCTTTACCAGCTAAAAATGCATGCCTCTCGTTGTTCAACACACAGTGAGTAATTCTGTGAGACCAGAATTAATTGCAGTGTCCATTCGTCCATATTAGGTTAGCTTGTTTCTTACAATGTCGGTACTTCCTGGTTTTGTCACCGCTGCATGTCCCGCCCCAAACACAATGTTGCTTTGCGATTGGTCCAAATCACTGCTGAAAGTCAACGGGCTCGGTACAAGATGTGTTCTCGGGAATTTGTGAACTTACAAAGACCGTAAGAATTCAGCTTGCAGAGCGAGGTTAGTCTAAATGGTTATTGTAACCGCTTGGCCCAGAAAAAGTCAAATGGAAACGCGAACATCCGGGTCCGACCAAGGCCGACTCGGTGCCGTTCGGGTCTCGTGGAAAAGCGGTATAAAACCCACGGTGAGGCGTCGTTCCAGGTTTACGACACTCGTCAGTGGAATAGATTGCTGGAGAGCATCAGGGATACAGAGTGCTGATATTTTTAAAGGGAGACTCAAGACCCACTTTTGTAGTCGTTTAATTGATACAACTTCTGTTTTATGCACAATATTTTTCTGTATGTCTTCTTTTATTGCCATTTAACTCACATAACATTTTACTTGTTTATTTTTAGGACACGTGTGCTTAATTCACTGCTATATACTTTTGTTTATTTTTTTTTTAAATATTTGTTACTGTCATTTTACTCTTATTTTATTTTATTACATGTACATTTATTACATTTATTTATTATAGTGTTTCTACATCGTATATCTTTTCTAGCGCTCTTAATTTTTATTTATTTATTTAGATACTGTGGTATTTTTTACTTTGTTTTAAATTTGTTCTTGTGTTTCAGTAGTTCCTCACTTTGTGGGGCTGTCGGTGATGGGAGTCGTGGTGAGCTATGTGTGGGATAAGCAGTATTTTTGCAGTATGGTATAACACCGCCCACTTCATATTGTATGTGTATATTTTTTATTTTTTTTGTTATTACTACATGTTGCCGAATTTATGTTGGACTTATATAGACATCAACACTTTTCGTCAGGAGACAGTTGGGAATCCATGCAGGCGGGCGTAGGCAGCTAAGGGGTCCTCACAGGTCCTAGTCAGTTAATTCCTTCCGTGAGAATGGCGTGGTCATGTCGTGTCTCGTGTGTTGCAGGTAAGCGCTAATTATTTACAAATGGGCTTCATGTAACTTTATTTTTGGTACTTTTTACTCGTCCCTTGTTGTGTAAACTAGTCAGTTAATTCCTTCCGTGAGAATGGCGTGGTCATGTCGTGTCTCGTGTGTTGCAGTGCATGTGCGCGATTAAAGACATCGAAAGTACACTCTCTCTCTCAAGTTTCTTCATCCAGTCCCAAGTGCTATATATGGCTTTTTTTTTTTTTTTATGTGAAGCACTTTGTGTTGCTTTTAAAGTATGAAAGGTGCTATACAAATAAAGATTTGATTGATTTATGGCCTCAATGATATGAAGAACGAGACTATTACCAAACTTAATGTCTCAAATAGCTGCATCAGCAGTTTTGATATGTAGTTAAAGGGATCGTTCGGCTTTTTTAACATGAATCTCAATTTGATCCTCACCTCCCGTGTGTGCGATCAGCACTGACTTACCCCTGACAGCGTTCGGGGACACCAGTTCTGGTCCGGCGTTGGACGAGAGGAAAATAGTCCAGCAAGCTGGCTGGGGTCTCGGAAAAAAAGCGTTTTTCTTCTAAAAACAATTTGTTTTCAAAAGCGTGATACATTTCCATCACAATACTCTTTCCTGAATAAAGTCAGACGCCATTACCGCCAGCCACTAGTTTTCTGTTCGTTCGTATCACTGCGCGGCGCCCTGTAGAGCGCTAACCGACGCACTGCAGCCAGCTAGCTGATACTTCCGCCTGAAGTTGTTTGCCTTTTCGGCGGAAGTATCATCTAGCTGGCTGCAGTGCGTCGGTAACTTTTTGCAACCTCAATTCCAAAGGAACTCTACTCCTGTGTCCTGGACATGCCGCCGTGGGGGGTGGGGAGGACAAGAACATCCCCCACAAACAGCCACACATGTTCTGACTGACACGCGTACACGCACACACACACGGCAGAAAAGTAAAAGCCTTCTCAGAAACTTGACTTGTCTTATTTTGCAACAGAACAATGAATTATGAGATGTTATGTTCGTCATTTGAAACGTTGACTCCATGAAATGTCATGAAAATGTCCATTGCAGTGGCAGATTCTCCACTAAACTTTCATGTGTATGCATGTTTGAACAGTGTAAGCTAGGTAACATTTCATTTGAGTTATTCAATTGTACGTGTTGCATTGATTGAATTTCTGACCTTAGAATCTCGGTAAACATGGGATCCAGATTCAATCTGATTAGTCTTTACCAAAACTCTCTCTCAGTTGGTAACTTTCCACCCTCCGAGTCCGGACCCCCTGGTGTGGAGGCCGCCGCCCTCCCAATTTAAAAGCACGCTCCCTGCTTGCTTCTCTCTTTTTTGGCTCTCTTTTCGCTGCTCTTTTGGCTCCGCTCCTCCGCTCCTCTGCTGCTCTGCTCTTTTGGGCCCCTGGCCCTTCTGTTCCTGCTCTCCCCAGCTGCTGCCCCCCCCCACTCTCCATCGGGCGCGGCTGCCAGATAAAGGGCTACCCCAGTTAGCTTAACCTCCAGCACACGGCAACGCACGGAAGCCATCGCATGTAGCGACAGGCGTGGCGAAACACGCTGCTTTTGGTCCCTGCAAAGGCTCAAACCGATGGTGCTTTTCCAGGCACCCTGAGGCCTCAACCAAGAGGGCCTCTTCCCAGCCAGCAGGTTGACCCCGTGACGCTCAGTTGGCCAGCCGGACGATCTGTCTCTCCCTCTCCTGAACTGAACCTTCTCCATTCTATCTTCAAACGGGCTTGGCGAGTCTCCATCCAGGGTCCTGCTTCTCAGACCAACCCCATCTGTAAGTGCAACCTTGCAGGCATTAGCCAGATTGTCCAAATTGGTGCAAACTAGGTTGATTGTGGGTCCCATGTTGGTTTGATTTAAGAAATCCATCACCTTGGTTAAGACCGTTTCTCTTTTCTTGTTTTCTTCTCCTTTGATTATTTTTATTATTTTCGTTCTTGTTTTATTTCCTATCACAGTAGTTAGTTTTGCTTCTTTAAGTTCTAAGTAGATTTTCCCACCTAGGTTAGAGAATAAACGTGCACAAAACTCAAAACCTGTTTTTACTGTGTGTGTGTTTCATCAATTTATAGTGACCTCTAAACTGAACAAAGAACTCACAAAATTGTAGTAAGGGCACAACCTTCATTTTAATGACTGATTCAACGAGGTTCTCATCTGTTATCCTGATAAAAAAGCGATGTGGTGCTCCGCAGGCAAGCTCAACTTAATTTTAAACATTAAGTTTGAGTCTCCTTCAATTAATGAGCCAATTGATTATTAATTTAATAATTAACAATTAGTGATTTAATAATTAATTGGACCGATTTCCCTTACAACACAAACACATTGGAAAAAAATGGCTGCAGAGGAAAGACTGAGCACAGAGCAAACTGAAGAAACGCCATCTCGCGAGGTCACTGTGGTATAAAAGCAACATTAAAATAATAAAATAGAATAAAACCAAATACTAAAAAGTGCATCAAAGTAAGTAAATGAAAACTACTCTAACCACCTTCTCTCCACAGAATAGACCAACTCATTAATACGTTTTTAACTGATTAAAATGTGAACATGTAACAAATATATATATATTTTTTAAATGCAATCATTCCTTGATTTTAAGTTGAACTAACCAAATGAATTAAGATGGCAGCCACTCTGCATGCAGCTCAAAAGTCTGTTATGGGTATAAATGAGCTCATGGAGAAAAATGGAAGAAAGAATAATCTAGCACAAATCATAATTATTAAATCTTGCAAAAATAAATCACTAGATAAAATCCCCGTTTTTGTGCACACAAAACATTCCTCAAACACTCCAGCGAAAGAGGAAGTTAATGCTGTAATTCCCAGCATGCCATGCGACATAATGCAAATAGCAAGAAGTATGATTACATTTTTGTTTGTCAATGTTAGATGTCACTTTTTCTTGCAGTAGTAAGAAACTTGTTTTGCATTCATCCCTTTTATTAATTCAATATTTGATGGAGATTTTTTCTTTTTCTTTTAGAGAGAGCTCAGAATTGTTCATTTGGTAGTCTTACTGATTCAACGTCTTATCATCATTCCTCTCTCACTCTCTCTCTCTCTCTCTTTTTTTTATGTTTGTGTGCGCGTATGTGCTCTTATGTGTGTGTGCGTGCGTGCATGTGCGCGTGCGTGTAAATACGTGTAAATTTATACTCATTAATTCACCTAAAACCTAATAAAAATCCCATTACCCTTCACCTTAACCGGGTACTTCAGAGTCTCGCCAGAGTTGTGAAGTTCAGAAGGTCAGGAGACCAGAGAAAAGGTCAGAAAAGATAAAAAAGAAAAGAAAGATAAATCAAAGTAAAATCCAGCACCAACCAAACACTTCCTGCCTTTCACATGGTTGCAAAATCGGAGTCTTATGCCAACCCCAGAAACCTCTAAATTCCAACAAATTAAAGAGATCTCAAGAGACCAGAGGAAAAACTAAAGAGTGGAAGGAGGGAAGGATAGATGAGGCAGAGTGAGATCCACAGAAACCAGCACATCCAGTCCATCAAAGTGAAATCCAGCACCAACCAAACACCTCCTGCCATCCGCATGGTTACAAAACCAGAGTCTTACGCCAACTCCAGAAACCTCTAAATTCCAACAAATTAAGGAGATCTCAAGAGACCAGAGGAAAAACTAAAGAGAGGAAGGTTTTTGTTTTTTTTCTAGCACCATAACTAATAATTGTATTTACAATCAGTTCTCTGCGATTGGCTGGCAACCAGTCCAGGGTGTCCCCCGCCTACTGCGCAATGCCAGCTGAGATAGGCTCCAGCACCCCCCGCGGCCCTTGTGAGGAATAAGCGGTCAAGAAAATGGATGGATGGACAATCATTTCTTTAAATTAAGGCTAGCTAGCTACATCTCTATGTGGAGCTTGTCTTCACGTACAATGCTTCTGAGCTCAAATCAGCTAATGATGTTGTACATCATCTGCCATCCAAACGGCAACCTTTGAATCAGTATGATTCTGTTTAATGGGAAGTTTATTGGAACAATCTGAATAAAGCGGTATTGTTTCAGCCAAGGCGGCACGGTAGTCGAGTGGTTAGCACGTCCGCTTCCCAGTTCTGAGGTCTCCGGTTCGAGTCCAGGCTCGGACCTTCCTGGGTGGAGTTTGCATGTTCTCCCCGTGCCCGCGTGGGTCTTCTCCGGGTACTCCGGTCTCCTCCCACATTCCAAAAGACATGCATGGCAGGTTAATTGGGCGCTCCGAATTGTCCCTAGGTGTGCATGTGAGTGTGGATGGTCGTTCGTCTCTGTGTGCCCTGCGATTGGTTGGCAACCAGTCCAGGGTGTCCCCCGCCTACTGCCCAGAGCCAGCTGAGATAGGCGCCAGCAGCCCCCGCGACCCTTGTGAGGAATAAGCGGTCAAGAAAATGGATGGATGGATGTTTCAGCCAAGCCAGGCTCGGACCTTCCTGGGTGGAGTTTGCATGTTCTCCCCGTGCCCGCGTGGGTCTTCTCCGGGTACTCCGGTCTCCTCCCACATTCCAAAGACATGCATGGCAGGTTAATTGGGCGCTCCGAATTGTCCCTAGGTGTGCGTGTGAGTGTGGATGGTTGTTCGTCTCTGTGTGCCCTGCGATTGGTTGGCAACCAGTCCAGGGTGTCCCCCGCCTACTGCCCAGAGCCAGCTGAGATAGGCGCCAGCAGCCCCTGCGACCCTTGTGAGGAATAAGCGGTCAAGAAAATGGATGGATGGATGTTTCAGCCAAATGAAACAAAAGATGGGTTATTGCTCTGAGGCCCTTCTCCCTGTTTGGGAAAAATTGAAATGCTGATATTATTTGTTTGAAACATTGGAGGAGAGAGGCTGGAATAACATTGGATGTGATGTTGGCACACCGTTTTGTGCGTATTAAAGTGCAACTTACGCAGTAGCGGTCTGGCATCAGTTGCATGCATGGTGCAACGTGGCACAATAGCACTTTCGAGGGCATTTTTGTCTTTCCACAAAATGAATGTATCATCTTGGGTAGCTACAATCCAAGCAGCAGAGATTGTTATTATTCTTGGCCAAGTGTACCTGCTATTTCCTTGTAACAATGGATTGCATATTTGTGCACATGCCAGCTGAGCTAAGCATGCCGGTGTATTTGATTGCCGCTTTTTTCATCTCAGTGCTTGGCAATTTAAAACCACTAAATGGAATATTACAAAGCCAGTTTATACATTTTAGCGGCACGTCACTCAGGAGGCAATAGCAATTCTTTAAAGAGCATAATTTCAGGTTCAGTAGAAATTCTTTAAAGAGCATCATGTCAGGTTCAGTTGTTTGGAGTTTCTTTTTCATCAAGAATGCAGACACACATAATGCATGACCGTGGTTATGCACATTTTATTTGTTTGAATAGTGAAGGTGCAGCAGAGCTACACAAATAAACTCAATATAAGGTCTCTGTCTCAGCCCGTGGTTGCGTTCATTGCTGGTTGTGCTGATGAGAGAATTATTTCTCATCCCTCCACGTTTGATCTGCAGCACAAAATGCAGCTTGTCATTGATCTGGAAGATGTGATTGGATTTCAGCAAACAAAATAATTTCTAAATAGAACGCTCTGCTCTGCCTTGGGGCTTCAAAGGGAAACCTGACCTATGGAGTATTCTTTCACTGTTGACAATACTCCACTTCATGGACATGAGCCCCTGCACTCTTTCATCGCCGGGAATCATAAATTAGATACAATGATGTATACAATCACCACCCCCGCCCCCAGCCAACTAATATGTTGGTTCTTTATACCGAGTAGCCCACTTAAAAACAAAAAAAAAAAAAAAAAACATTACAACGAAACCAGTTCTCACTGAAATTATCTAAAAATGTTCTGAGA
The DNA here is from genome assembly GCF_051991245.1 of Festucalex cinctus. Lineage (NCBI taxonomy): Eukaryota > Metazoa > Chordata > Actinopteri > Syngnathiformes > Syngnathidae > Festucalex > Festucalex cinctus. The sequence goes on from NC_135417.1 coordinate 27,713,043, forward strand.
TGCATAAAAAATGTTTAATGTTAAAAAAAAAAAAAAAAAAAGTTGTTTTTTTTTAGGGTGCAGAATGACATTCTTCGGCAATCAAAACAAATCAAATTTGAGAATGTGCAGCATGCATTTTCTCTCATAAATTTAATTTAAAACAAATAAACCATTTAAAAAACAAACAAACAAACAAACAAACACCAACTGCAAGCAGATTTGGACATGGCAGAAAAAAATCAGAGAAAGGCAGAAAATAAAACTGTTGTAATCAATGAATATTTGTGAGGTGTTATGAAATTAGTTATAAGATCTATACAGTATCTGTCTTAATAAGCTGTTACTTATTAACTTATTATTAACCCCCAAACACAGGGTTCCCGCGGGGTCTAAAAAAAAAAAAAGTCTAAAATTCAGCAAGCTAAATTTTAGGCCTAAAATGTCTTAAAAAACAGCCATATTGTCATCCTAGGTAACTGGCGGCGCAAATCGACTTCCTGCTCGGAGACCACGGCTGTGCATGTGGTGCCTGGGACGAGAGGCGGAAAACAACAATAACTTAAAAAAACAAAAAACAAAACAAAAAAACAAAACAAAACTGTGTTCGCTAAGCGCATGGCTGTTGTGTTTTGGCGAGTTTACGGCCGACACCGGTGCAAATTGGCAATAATTAATTGCCACGGTGATGAACTTACTCTCCCCCCGGCTTTGTTTCGTATTTCTGAATTAAATTGAACTTCCTGAATCCTTCATAAAATGCAGAGGAATCGCCACTCTGTGGCGTCCCAGCCATAGCGACAGCTGGACTTGGTGTGAAACTCCAGCAGACACAGATGTGTATTGCGCACAAGTCGGAAGGCAAACGCACGAGCGGAGCTACGCCGTAACGCCTCCACGCGAGCCTCTCGCAGAAGCATACTGTAGCCTTAACACTACCGGGACAAAAACAAACAGGCAGGGTGGTGAACGACGAACTTGTATTTATTCACTTTTTTGTTTTTGTTACATTTGCTGAAATGTGTACCAAAACAACAGAAAACATCACTATTGATATTAGCCAAAGCATCATTAGCACAGTGGTGCCCAGATAATTGTGATGCTGAAACTTTTTTTTTCTGAGAGGATAGGGCTGCTCGATTATGGAAAAAATAATAATCACGATTATTGTGGTAATAATTGAAATCCCGATTATTCAAAACGATTATTTATGTTTTTGTTCAAAGCACAAAAAGAGATTTTAAACATTTGAAAATAAACAAATAAAAAAAATATGTAAGCTCATTTTGGACCAAACAGACTTCAGAATAAATTATTATTTATGTTAGCAAAAATTTGAAGTTGGAGTGCAGCGTGTGCAATATGACTTGTGGGGTGCAATCTATTTTTGATAGGGGTGGCTGGTGAAATAACTTGTGTGGGCCTGCCTCAAAACAACTCAAAATTAATATTATTAGGGTTGCAGCTATCAAATATTTTGGAATTCGGATATCCTACTGCAAATTCTAGCGAATAATTGGGTATTTGGATAGAAATAAAAACATACCTATATAGTATATAGCCTACCTCCTTGGTTAAACAAGTATAAATACAGAAGACAAAAACGCGGTTCACTTTTCATGGCTTTGCTGTTTTGCAGATTGTTTGCGTGCGTGCGTGTGTGCGTGCAAATATGTATACATTTATACTTATTAATTTACCTAAAACCTTATAAAAATCCTATTTCCCTTCACCTTAACCAGGTACTTCAGAGTCTCGCCAGAGTCGTGAGGTTCAAATGGTCAGGAGACCAGAGAAAAGGTCAGAAAAGATAAAAAGAAAAGAAAGATCAATCAAAGTGAAATCCAGCACCGACCAAACACTTCCTACCTTCCCCATGGTTACAAAAACAAGGTCTTACGCCAACCCCAGAAGCCTCTAAATTCCAACAAATTAACGAGATCTCAATAGACCAAAGGAAAAACTAAAGAGAGGAAGGAGGGAAGGATCGATGAGGCAGAGTGAGATCCATAGAAACCAGTACATCCAGTCCATCAAAGTGAAATCCAGCACCAGCCAAACACCTCCTGCGTGGTTATAAAACCAGAGTCTTATGCCAACCCCAGAAACCTCAAACTTACAATAAATTGAGGAGATCTCAAGTGACCAGAGGAAAAACTAAAGAGAGGAAGGAGGGAAGGATAGATAAAGCAAAGTGAGATCCACAGACACCAGCACCCACTGATTCAACGAGCTGCGGGAGGGAGAGGCGAATTCTGTTTGAGGTTCAGTAGATGCTGGTGCGATGGATCCGGGATGTATAAGGACCGCCACCAAAGAAAGAAGCTGTCAACCGCGGCCCAGCAAAGCGAGCACCGCGCCCCCGGAATCCCCCAGGCCGCGGCAGCACCAAGGCCACCCCCACGCCACCCGAGCGGACACCGGTCGGCGAGCCAACCCAGACGCCCGGAACACCCCCGCCCCAGCCGCAGAACGAGGCCCGGCGGGCCCCCACAGCGCCCCACCGGTCCCCAGCCCCCCCCCCCCCCCCCGACCCCACCCAAACCCGTGACCCGCCACGACCCAGGCCCCGCCACCCCCCGGCCCCCAAACCCCCGAACACACCCCGACCCCCAACACCCAACACACCTCCACCCCCCCCCCCCCCCCACCCCAACCACCACCCCCAACCCCGCCAACACCGCCCCCCAACCTCCCCCCCCCAGAACCCTATGTACCTAGACCACATTTGTTTAAATCTTGATACTTGAGTTTTATTTAAGGCAGAGATTTTTTCGATTGAGATATAATTTATTAGTGGGTTTAACCAGTAGTCGATATTTAGAGATTGTTTATTTTTCCAATTGACAAGGATTATTTTTTTAGCAATAGTAAGGGCTATAAGTATAGATTGAGATTGTTTACATGGTAGCTCAGTTATTGTTAAGTCACCTAGTAAACACAATCTTGGAGATAAAGGAAGCCTACAATTTAATATATCAGAGAGCTTTTCTAAGACTTTAGTCCAGAAATACAGCACTGGAGTACATGACCATAGAGCATGAAGATAAGTATCGGCAGTATTTTGTGAGCACTGGAGACAAATGTCGGAGTCAGAGAGTCCCATTTTTTTCATCATATATTGTGTAATATATGTTCTATGAAGTATCTTATATTGGATAAGTTGCAAATTTGTACGTTTTGTCATTTTAAATACATTTTCACAGATTTGGGTCCAAAAGTCTGGTTCCCGAACTATACACAAGTCTTTTTCCCATTTTAAAGTCGGTAAATACGTTTTGTCTGTGTATAAAAATAACTTATATATTTTTGATATTTTTTTGTTGTTATTGGAGAAAACTTTATCATATCTTTAGCTAAGACAGGCAGTTGGAGCGTATCCTGAAGTGTTGGGATTTGTTTCTTAACCATATTTTTAACTTGCAGATAATGTAAGAAATTTCCGTTTTTTTATTTCATATTTTTGGACCAAGTTTGTATACGATATAAACTTATTATCTGACAAAAGATGATGAAGGTGTGTAATTCCTTTCTGCTCCCATAAGCTTAAATGGAACAACTGATTATTGAGTTGAAGGTCGGGGTTATGCCAAATGGGAGAAAGCCCACAGGGCGCCAATTGGGAGTTTGTCATTTCTAATGCCTTCCACCAGGCAGTCAGGGTGGCGGCTATCATTGGGTTTTTAAAACAATTATGTCGTTTTATCGATTTTGTAATAAAGAGTAAATCTAAGAGTCTCAGGTTATTACAATCCTTCTGCTCCAATTCCAACAGTTAGTATCTCTGTTGGGTTGTGTCCATAGCACAAGATATTGTAGTTGATTAGCTATATAGTAGTACATAAAGTTTGGTGCATCTAAACCTCCTTTAGATTTACTTTCCTGAAGAGTAGATAGACTAATTTTTGCTTCTTTTTTTTTATTCCAATATAATTTTGTGATAGCAGAGTCCAGCGATTGGAACCAGTTAGACGTAGGTTTAAATGGAATCATTGAAAATAAATAATTTATCTTTGGTAAAACTTTCATTTTTATAGTAGCTATCTGCCCTATTAAAGAGATCGGAAGATTATTCCAGCGCTCCAGGTCACTACGGATGCTATCCAATAATGGTAAAAAATTTAAAGAAGTTAATTCAGTTTACTTAGGTGAAATTTTAACACCTAAGTATTTTAAATTACCTGTAGGAAAGGAGTAGTGTGGATCCTGACTTGTAGGGTTCCATGAATTTTCTGTAATAGGTAATAATGTTGATTTTGACCAGTTAATAGAGTAATCTGATAAGTGAGAGAATTTAGTTATTAAGTTAAATGCTTCCCCTAACGAGATAGCAGGTTCTTCTAAATAGAGTAATATATCATCGGCATATAGATTAATTTTATGTTCTATTGTCCCGGAGTGGATTCCTTGGATCCGTCTATCCTGACGTACAGCTAATGCAAGCGGCTCAATAAATATAGCAAATAATAAGGAGACATTGGGCACCCTTGTCTTGTACCTCTTTGTAGAGTAAAACTCTGTGATGTAATCCCATTAGTAGTAACTGTAGCTTTAGGAGAATCATATAATATTGAGACCCATTGAATGAATGACTCCCCGAAGCCGAATTTATTTAAGACAGCAAAGAGGAAGGACCAGTTAACTTTATCGAAGGCTTTTTCTGCATCCAGCGAAATAACAACTGCCTTTTTATCATACCTCTGTGACATACTAATCAAGTTAAAGAGCCTCCTAATATTATTAGCAGAATGACGACCTTTAATAAAACCTGTTTGATCGCTATGAATAATTGTCGAGATTACTGTCTCTAGTCTAGATACCAAGGCCTTAGCGATAATTTTAATATCGGTATTAATTAGTGATATTGTCGGTAACTTGATGGGAGGGTGGGGTCTTTTTCTGGCTTTAATAAAAGTTTAATTGCTGCTATATTCATATGTTGATGTATATCACCCTTAGTTTTAATTTCAGTTACTACTTTTAGAAATAATGGAGCAAACATTGACCAGAAATGTTTAAAAAATATAGCCGGATAACCGTCTGGACCAGGTGCTCTGCCATTAGGCATACTATCTAAAGCACTATACAACTCATCTATAGTAAGCGGGGCATCTAGAGTATCTTTATGTTCAGTAGATAACTGAGGTATATTTAAGCTATTAAGGAATACCTCAATATATTCAGGGTTAGGTCTATTAATTTCTGAGTATAGATTTCGATAATAGTTATAGAAAATATGGTTAATTTCTTCTGGTGATTGTGTGCATTCACCATTTATATCTTTAATAGCCGTTATAAGAGATTTTTCCCGATTCCGTTGAAGTTGATTTGCCAGAAATTTACCTGATTTATTATTATGTTCAAAATTATTATATCTCAACTGTTGTATTATAAACTCTGTCTTTTTAGATAACATGTTATCTAACTGTATTTTTATATTTTGTAATTCCGTCCATATTTGATTATTTGGGTTTATTGCATATTCATCCGTTAGTTGTTTAATTTTATCTTCCAAGTGTTTTTCTAATTTTTGATCCTGTTTCTTTTTGTAAGTTGAATATGATGTAATTTTCCCTCTAATTACCGCTTTCCCTGCTTCCCAGAGAAGAGATGGAGATATATTTGGAGAGTCATTTATTTCCAAAAAATGTGCCCATTCCCTTCTTATAATTTTATCAAACTCTACGTCTTTCAGTAGTGAGATGTTAAAACGCCATATCGGTAGTGGTTTAAAGGTATAATCAATTTGTAGAGTGAGGGAGACTGGTGCATGATCACTTATAATTATAGAATGTATTTTTATAGCAGTTTTATCAATAATAGAATTATTTGTAAGGAAAAAATCAATTCTTGAGAATGATGGGTGAACCGCAGAGAAGAAAGTAAATTCCTTCTTAGTTGGGTTTTGAAGTCTCCAGCCGTCGCTGTCGCCAAAATCCTCCATATATTCATCTATTACTTTAGCGGATCGTAATCACCTTGTATATATCGTATTATTAGAACGATCTATTAATGGGTTTAAGACCGTGTTAAAATCACCTCCAATAATAATAGTAGAATTTGTTGCTAAATCGAGTAACCGAGAGAAAAATTAGTGGGAAAAATACGGATCATCATTATTTGGGGCATATAAATTACCAATTGTATATACTTTATTAAATATAGTTACCTGAATAATAATATATCGGCCCTCTAAATCTGTTACTATATTATTTAGAGTAAAGAATAAATTCTTATGTATAAGTATAGAGACACCTCTTTGTCTTCTATTATAGGAGGCAGAGTAAACTTGACTAAAATTTCTATCGATAAATAATTTTTCTTCTGATTTTTGTAGGTGGGTTTCTTGTAGGAGACAAATATCTGCCTTAAATTTTGAGAGATGGTCTAAAATTTTTATTCTTTTTGCCTGGGAGCGAGCGCCACACACATTCCAGGAGACCAGAACTAATTTCTGCATACAAGCAATGTAGATTCAGTCCTATGTATACATCTGTATGAGCTGCTTATTAATATTAACATATTATAGGATGGCAAAAGAGTAATTGGGCAATTTATATTATTTATATAAAGAGAGAGATAACAAGTAGATAAGTATAATAGTGAAAAAACGAGGGGGGAAGTGAGTGTGAAGGAAATCTGTGGGGGATTCAACATAACAATACACCAGTAAATAGTGCCCTAAGCGAGATTATTATTTTATTATTATTATTATTTTTTTAAGAATATATTTTTATATATAGTTATATATTATTATTATTTTTGTATAGCCTATACATAATATAAATTCATATTCTCAGTTTCATAACCCATTATCTATACATATACATACATATACATACATATATACATTATATATACATATACATACATACACATATACATACACATACATATACATACGTCAAATAATCATACAATACTCGGCTCTACCAATATCTGTTAGAACAGCCAAGGGATGGAGGTTGGGTTTCGGAATAGCTGGCCGTCGATATATAATTTATCAACGACCATCGAAGTCCGTTTACCCTCCTGTCTATTCTGTTTCATTATAGGAAACAGTGCTTTTCGCCGCTCGTTTATCTCTCTTGGGAATTGATCATTCATCCCGAAAGATGTCCCTTTAAGCTCCCGTCCTTTACTTTTTACCAGTTCTTTATGTTTGAAATGTTCGAACTTAGCAATAATAGGGCGAGGCTTATTGCCCTTAAAAGCTCCGAGCCGGTGTACACGGTGAAGAGAGATATTATTTACCGTCTCTTGAGGCATCTTTAGCGATAATGTCGTAAAAAAAATTTATCTCGCTCTCTGGATTATCTGGGGTATTTTCGGATATACCTGAAAATCTTAGATTTTCCCGCATACTACGGGATTGAACATCTAAGACCGTTTCCTTTAGCATTTTATTCTCCTTTTTAATCGTCTCCAACTCGGCTGTAACAGTTACGAGTGAGGAGCGTAGCTCGGAATTATCTCGTTGAAGGTTACCTGTTGGCTAACGAATTCCAAACTTGCCTTTAATTCTTTGACGTCCTCGCGGATGAGACAGAGGACGTCAAGTTTTTTATTTATGGAATCCAGCATACTCACCGATAGGTCGGCGGTTACTAAATCATCCGTATCTGTTGACGAGTCATTTTTCCTTTTTTTAGAAGGATTATCACGATTAGCCAGATCATCCATCGCGCAGCTATAAAAATAATCGTCAATAAAACGTTCGAGGTCCTCCACACTGGATAATATTTCAGATCTTTCTTAGAAAAAAAGAAATCGAAATTATCTAGTCGTTAAATTCGAGTATAATTAGAAATATAGAGCTAATTCTATCTTAGCAGCAGGGCGCCGCCATATTAGATTGTCCCAATCTCGCTACCGGTCTCGCGATAGTCACAGCATCTCGCGATGTCCGATGAGAAAAACCTACGACTACGACTATTTCAGCGGCTATCCGAGGCAGAAATGGCGTTTCAGCTCTACTATTAATAATCGATTATGCCTATTTTGTAATCGTGGAGGGTAATAATCGAAATCGTAATTGAATTTCGATTAATTGCACAGCCCTATGAGAGGACTTTTACCATAATGTAAGTAGGCTGCGATAAGTGAAGCAAAGCAAAGCCCCTATCTCCAGTGTGTGCAAATGTCAATGAAGCGGCCGCGTTCAGAGATGTGAACACACTGTACAGCTCTGGCAATGAAATGCTAGCGAGTAAAGTTAATCGAAACATTTGTTTTTTCATTTCCTTTATTTAACCAGGCAAGAAACTCATTGAAAGTAACAATCGCTAGTCCAAGAGTGATCTGATCACAGGCTTACAAAGCCCCTTGAGCGAGGGAAAGTTGACTTGACGTTCGATGTTTGATATTCACTCCTACCGTCTATATTAGGGAGCGTCTTCAAACTTCATTCTCCAGGGTGACGTGTCATTAAATCGCCATAAAGATTATATATTTTTCTTTTATTTTGATTGCTGTAGTAGCTGGCAGTTATAAGGAACTACCTGCTACAGCGCCAATATTTATCATATCTCATATTTATTTTGGGCATTTTGGGGACATTTAAAGGACAAAATGACCATAAATGTCCAAAAATATTCACACCTTTTTTTTAGGGGTCTTCGGTCGGTCGTGAAGTTGGTCTAAAATGTTTCTCATAATGGTCTAAAAAGGTCTAAAAAAGGTCTAAAATTGATTCCTGATTCCTGCAAGAACCCTGCAACCAAAAATATAACAAAACAATTATTTATGTAAGGCCAATTGAATTTCATCTGTCTTGTACATGTAGTTCTCACTTCTCTAATCATATATTCTCTCTTATGTGGTTGAGGCAGTTGTAGTCTATTGAAATGTCACTGTGCAGCATGGTCATCACTACCAAGTGGTGGCATGGATCAGTGGTAGTTGTGCTTGTCTCCCAATGCAGTTTGTGGTTTCGAACTCCAGCCCTTGCGACTGCGTCCCAAGTGTCTTTGACCAAAATAAAGAACTTCCACATCTTGATTTTATGTCATCAGTAGGTGAAGAATTCAAGTAGCTTTGAAGAAAATGAGCAAGTGACTAAATGCAGTAGTTTTAACATAGTAAAAATTATGTTGGTTGAACTTGTAGAAGACAAAATGTTAGGGTTACCTGTTTGACATCTATTAAACATGACACAAAAAGGAGAGAAGACACTCAGTTCAGGGCTCGCGAGGAGAGAGGAGAGGAACTGACTGACACAAATTACTCCTGCACTCTCTATTTATTTGGTTTTTTAAGCCCTTTCTACGCCCCAAGTTACATGGGTGTTCCAACCCAAAAAATGCAAATGCAAGGCATAGTTAGAGCACAGTGTACTTGTTTGTTCACGTGTTGTGCATGTGAGTGGAACATTGCAAAGTATATGTGTGGTCAAGTTTGCAATCATTTCTTAACAGAAAACAGGTGACCTCAGCAGACTGGCTCGAACCATTCTGCTGCGTTAGATGTTGTGGTTCTTCAGCTTTTTGAGTTAACTTCAGGCTATGTAAATGTGAGTGGGAACAGAGCAAAGCATTCTTCATTGCAAGTAGAAGGAATTTTTCTTTCTTTCAAGCAAAGCAGTCCTTCATGGCAGCAAATATATGATTAGGTAACATATCCATATATGTTACCTAGTTATTACCTAGGCTATGTGGATGTGAGTGCAAAGCAAAGCATTCTTCATTGCAGCAAATGTATGATAACTTATTATTAGGGCCCGAGCAGCGACCACTGCGAGGTCCCTATTGTTTTTGTAAAAAAAATTATTATTATTATTATTATTATAATTATTATTATAATTATTATTATTATTATTATTATTATTATTATTAGGGCCCGAGCAGCGACCGCTGAACTCACCAAACTCACCAAACTTTGCACACTCCTCAGGCCCGGCGAAAAATTTGATATTATGAAGTCGTCATAACAACGCGACTCTATAGCGCCCCCTAGCGTAGCCATTTCCTAAAATGTACAGGAAGTGAGCTATGAATTTTTTAATGTCAAATTTTGGCCTATTTTGGCACATTCACTGTGGTCATGCTTTTTACCCCTTTGCAAACATTTTTCATCCAATTGACTTCAAACTTGGCATTTATTATCTCAAGACCTGAGAGAACAACTGGGCAAAAAATCTTGCCTTTTCGAAATACTATATGACGGGGGCGGGGCATCAAATATTGCCTTTAAAATTTCATTTGTCCAGAAAGAGCAAATGCTTAATAACTCCCATGTTCAAGCTCCAAAAAATCTCAAACTTCTCAGGCAACGTAATAGTCACGGCCTGAAAACATCTATATAATAAAATTCAGTTATACATATAGCGCCACCTAGTGGTAACAATAAATGTCATACTTTACGTTTTTAGCTACTGTGCTGAGCTCATTGAAGGGATCCAGTTGAAAATTGGTCAGAAAAGCCTTAAGATGTTGATCATGCCCCACACCGAATATTGTAACTTTTCGCCAAAGGGCGTGGCCGCTACGGTGACGCAAAGTCTGAAGATTTTTCGTGACAATAAAAGCTGCATTAACTTGACCGAGATGATCCTATCTTCTCAAAATTTCACACATTTGATGAGTCCAGCCCTAAAGACATCTACGAACTTATATTTCATCTTACTGATAACGCCACCTAGTGGCATTTTTTTTCCTTACGAATTTTCTTCTACGTTTTTCTCCAAACACGTTAACTGGACCTACCTCAGATTTATTCAAATGAGGGTTTCGGCCTTCATGATGTCCCAACACGAAGTTTGTGAGTTTTCGCGAATTGCTGTGGGCGTGGCTAAGCGCTGTTCGCCAAGAAAACAACGCCGGTTTTGAGGGTCTAAACATGCACTGAAACTCATGAAACTTGGCACACACATCTGGCCTGGTAAAATGAGCAATATTTTATTATTGATTGTGCTATTTTTCCAAAAATGATTCAATAGCGCCCCCTAGAAATTTTTAACGAAGCAGCCCCGGTTGTACGTTTAAGCAAGAACGACGAATATTTTTAGGTGTATGAGAGAGCCCTAGACCTACAAAAAAGTCTCGGACCCATATGCTAAAATGAACACGAAGTGAGCTACGAATTTTTGAATGTCCCATTTTTGACGATTTTTGCACATTTACAGGGGGCATACTTTTGCCCACTTCTCTTACACGTTTCATCCGATTGAGTTAAGACTTGACCTGGACCATGTCAAGACCTGAGCCAACGACAGGGGGAAAAATCTTGACTTTTCGAAATACTATATGATGAGGGCGGGGCATCAAAATATGTGTTTCACACTGAAAAAGGATATGCTTAATAACTCACCGGTAAATGCTCCAAAAAATCCCAAACTTGACATGTATGTTTATCGTCAAGGCCGGAAGGTATCTCTATGACAACATTCAGTTATATATGCAGCGCCACCTAGCCCTTGAGGCATGAAAAAAAAATACCCCACTTACGGTATTTTTACAAAAATTGTAAACACGTTTCGCAATGAAAAAGGATATGCTTGTAACTCCCCGGTACATGCTCCAAAAAATCCCAAACTTGACATGTATGTTTATCGTCAAGGCCTGAAGGTATCTCTATGACAACATTCAGCTATATATGCAGCGCCACCTAGCCCTTGAGGCAGAAAAAAAGAATACCCCACTTACGGTATTTTTACAAAAATTGTAAACTCATTCTCAGTGTGATAACTAAGTCATTTATGAATATTCTTTTACTTTCCACCACTCAAAATGTTCACTGGCATCAGACCTATCAAACATATATATTTTTTTATTTAATTTTATTTATTTTTGATAGCCTCTATGGACGTTAAAAGCAGTATCGTGAATGAAGGATATGCTTAATAACTCCCCGGTACATGCTTTAAAAAAAATCCCAAACTTGACATGTATATTTATAGTCAAGGCCTGAAGGTATCTCTATGACAAAATTCAGTTATAAATACAGCGCCACCTAGTCCTTGAGGCATAAAAAAAAAAAAAAACAACCCCACTTACGGTATTTTGTACAAATTTTGTGAACTCATTGTAAGTGTTATAACTAAGTCATTTATGAATATTCTTTTACTTTCTACTACTCAAGATGTTCACTGGTATCAGACCGATCCAAACATATGTACTTTTTTTATTTTGTTTTATTTATTTTTGATAGCCTCTATGGACAATAAAACCAACATCGTGCAATGAGTACGAGCGATGATGGAATATATACTTTTGCAAAAAATACCAATCAGGTCAACTCATTCCCAAAAAATAAAAAAGGACGCTGATTTTTGCAGATCTTAACAATCACGAAAACCCATTGAGCTTGACAGACACATCACACCTGGCAAAAAAAAATCCACATGTAAAGGTTTATCACGCCATGTTCAAAGAAATTTTGCTCCTAATGTGCCAGTAATCCAATGTGCCAGTACCCCAACGTGCAAGTACCCCAACGTGCAAGTACCCCAACGTGGCCCGGGCTGCGAGGGCCCTTTATAGCTGTTCGCAGCTCTAGTTCTTCATCTTCTTCTTCTTCTTCTTCTTTATTCTCCGCAAACGATCGCATTTTTGAGGACCTAAACATTTACGAAAATTCACCGAAATTTGCACACTCTTCGGCCCCGGCGAAAAATGTGATATTCTGATATTGTCATAACAACAAGACTCTATAGCGCCCCCTAGCAAAAATAAATAAAAACCAATCCCGGCACGTTTGACCAAGAGCTACGAAAATTGTCAGGCACTTGTAGCACCCCGGGACGCACAAAAAGTCAATTGGGACCATGTAGCAAAAATGTACAGGAAGTGAGTTATGAATTTTTGAATGTCCAATTTTGGCCCATTTTTGCACATTCACTGTGGTCATACTTTTCCCCCCTTTGCAAACAGTTTTAATCCGATTTACTTCAAACTTGGCATGTATCATCTCAAGACCTGAGACAACAACTGGGCAAAATATCTTGACTTTTCGGAATACTATATGACGGGGGCGGGGCATCAAATATTGCCTTTAAAATTTCATTTGTCCAGAAAGACAAAATGCTGAATAACTCCCATGTGCAAGCTCCAAAAAATCTCAAAATTCTCATGCAACTTAATAGTCACGGCCTGAAAACATCTATATGATAAAATTCTGTTATATATATAGCGCCACCTAGTGGTGACAATAAATGTCATACTTTACGTTTTTAGCTACTGTGCCAAGCTCGTTGAAGGGATCCAATTAAAAATTGGTCAGAAAAGTCTTAACATGTTGATCATGCCCCACACTGAATAGTGTAACTTTTCGCCAAAGGGTGTGGCCGTTACGGTGCCGCAAATTCTGAAGATTTTTCGTGACAATAAAAGCTGCATTAACTTGACCCAGATGATCCTATCTTCTCAAAATTTCACACAATTGATGACAGTCCACCCCTTAACTCATCTACAAACTTATATTTCATCTTACTGATACCGCCACCTACTGGCGATTTTTTTTCTTACGATTTTTCTTCAACGTTTTTTTTCCAACCACATTAACTGGACCTACTTCATATTTGCTCAGATGAGGGTTTCCGCCTTCATGATGTCACAACATGACGTTTGTGAGTTTTCGTGAATCGCTGTGGGCGTGGCTAAGCACTGTTCGCCAAGAAAATAACGCCACTTTTGAGGGTCTAAACTGGCACAGAAACACATGAAACTTGGCACACACATCTGGCCTGGCAAATTGAGCAATATTTTATCGTAGAATGTGCTATTTTTCCAAAAATGACTCAATAGCGCCCCCTAGAAATTTTTAACGAAGTAGCCCCGCTTGTACGTTTAAGCAAGATCTATGAATATTTTTAGGTGTATGAGGGAGCCCAAGACCTACAAAAAAGTCTCTTGGACCCATGTGCTAAAATGAACAGGACGTGAGCTACGAATTTTTGAATGTCACATTTTTGACGATTTTAGCAAATTTACAGGGGGCATACTTTTGCCCACTTCTCCTACACGTTTCATCCGACTGACTTCAGACTTGACCTGGACCATGTCAAGACCTGAGCCAACGACAGGGGAAAAATCTTGACTTTTCGAAATACTATATGATGAGGGCGGGGCATCAAAATTTGTGTTTCGCAATGAAAAATGATATGCTTAATAACTCCCCGGTACATGCTCCAAAAAATCCCAAACTTGACATGTATGTTTATAGTCAAGGCCTGAAGCTATCTCTATGACAACATTCAGTTATATATGCAGCGCGACCTAGCCCTTGAGGCATGAAAAAAAAATACCCCACTTACGGTATTTTTACAAAAATTGTAAACTCATTCTAAGTGTGCTAACTAAGTCATTAATGAATATTCTTTTACTTTCCACCACTCAAAATGTTCACTGGCATCAGACCGATCCAAACATACGTACTTTTTTATTTTGTTTTATTTATTTTTGATAGCCTCTATGGACAATAACAGCAACATGTGCAATGAGTACGAGCGATGATGTGTATATATACTTTTACAAAAAATACAAATCAGGGCAAATCATTCCCTAAAAATAAAAAAGTACACTAATTTTTGCAGATCTTAACATTCACCAAAACCCATTGAGCTTGACACACTCATCACACCTGGCAAAAGAAAAATCCACATGTAAAGGTTTATTATGCCATTTTCAAAGAAACTCTGCTCCCAATGTGCAGGTATCCCAACCCGTAAACGATCGCGATTTTGGGTACCTAAACATTCACGAAAACTCACCGAACTTTGCACACTCGTCAGGCCCGGCGAAAAATTTTATATTATGAAGTCGTCATAGCAACGCGACTCTATAGCGCCCCCTAGCGTAGAAAAATAAAAACCAAGCCCGGCACGTTTGAGCTAGAGCAACGAAAATTGGCAGGCACGTGTAGCACCCCGAAACGCACAAAAAGTCAATTGGGACCATGTAGCAAAAATGTACATGAAGTGAGTTATGAATTTTTGAATGTCCAATTTTGGCCCATTTTTGCACATTCACTGTGGTCATACTTTTCCCCCCTTTGCAAACAGTTTTAATCCGATTGACTTCAAACTTGGCATGTCTCATCTCAAGACCTGAGACAACAACTGGGCAAAATATCTTGACTTTTCGGAATACTATATGACGGGGGCGGGGCATCAAATATTGCCTTTAAAATTTCATTTGTCCAGAAAGACAAAATGCTTAATAACTCCCATGTACAAGCTCCAAAAAATCTCAAACTTCTCATGCAACTTATTAGTCACGGCCTGAAAACATCGATATAATAACATTCAGTGATACATTTGGGGCCACCTAGTGGTGACAATAAATGTCATACTTTACGTTTTTAGCTACTGTGCCTAGCTCGTTGCAGGGATCCAGTTGAAAATTGGTCAGAAAAGCCTTAAGATGTTGATCATGCCCCACACCGAATATTGTAACTTTTTGCCAAAGGGCGTGGCCGTTATGGTGCCGCAAAGTCTGAAGATTTTTCGTGACAATAGAAGTTGCTTTAACTTGGCCCAGATGATCCTATCTTCTCAAAATTTCACACATTTGATGAGAGTCCAGCCCTTAAACAGGGGTGGCAAACTGCGGTCCTCGAAGGCCGGTGTCCTGCAGGTTTTGCAGATTTCCCTACTCGAAGTGCAGCTGATTCCAATTAACAGGCTCGTTATCAGGTTTCTGCAGAGCTTGCTGATGAGCTGATCATGAATCAGCTGTGTTGAAGAAGGGAAATATCCAAAACCAGCAGGACTGCGGCCCTCGAGGACCGGATCTCGCCACCCCTGACTTAAGACATCTACGAACTTATATTTCATCTTACTTATAGCGCCACCTAGTGGCAATTTTTTTTCTTACGAATTTTCTTCAACGTTTCTCTCCAAACACGTTAACTGGACCTACCTCATATTTGCTCAGAAGAGGGTTTCGGCCTTCACGATGTCACAACACGAAGTTTGTGAGTTTTCACGAAACGCTGTGGGCGTGGCGAAGCACTGTTCGCCAAGAAAACAACGGCGATTTTGAGGGTCTAAACATGCACAGAATATCATGAAACTTGGCACACACATCTGGCCTGGTAAAATGAGTAATACTTGATCATGTATTGTGCTATTTTTACAAAAATGACTCAATAGCGCCCCCTAGAAATTTTTAACGAAGCAGCCCCGGTTGTACGTTTAAACAAGATCTTTGGAAATTTTTAGGTGAATGAGGGAGCCCAAGACCTACAAAAAAGTCTTGGACCTATATGCTAAAATGAACAGGAAGTGAGCTACGAATTTTTGAATGTCCCATTTTTGACGATTTTTGCACATTTACAGGGGGTATACTTTTGCCCACTTCTCCTCCACGTTTCATCTGACTGAGTTAAGACTTGACCTGGACCATGTCAAGACCTGAGCCAATGACAGGGGGAAAAATCTTGACTTTTTGAAATACTATATGATGAGGGGGGGGGGCATCAAAATTTGTGTTTCGCACTGAAAAAGGATATGGTTAATAACTCCCAGGTACATGCTCCAAAAAATCCCAAACTTGACATGTATGTTCATAGTCAAGGCCTGAAGCTATCTCTATGACAACATTCAGTTATATATGCAGCGCCACCTAGCCCTTGAGGCATGAAAAAAAAATACCCCACTTACGGTATTTTTACAAAAATTGTAGACATGTTTCGCAATGAAAAATGATATGCTTGATAACTCCCCGGTACATGCTCCAAAAAATCCCAAACTTGACATGTATGTTTAGTGTCAAAGCCTGAAGGTATCTCTATGACAACATTCAGTTATATATGCAGCGCCACCTAGCCCTTGAGGCGTGAAAAAGAAAATACCCCACATACGGTATTTTGTACAAAAAATGTAAACTCATTCTCAGTGTGATAACTAAGTCATTTATGAATATTCTTTTACTTTCCACCACTCAAAATGTTCACTGGCATCAGACTTATCCAAACATGTACTTTTTTATTTATTTTTGATAGCCTCTATGGACATTAAAAGCAATATTGTAAATGAAGGATATGCTGAATAACTCCCCGGTACATGCTCCAAAAAATCCCAAACTTGACATGTATGTTTATAGTCAAGGGTTGAAGGTATCTCTATGACAACATTCCATTGTATATACAGCGCCACCTAGCCCTTGAGGCATAAAAAAAAAATACCCCACTTCACGGTATTTTTACAAAAATTGTAAACTCATTGTAAGTGTGATAACTCAGTCATTTATGAATATTCTTTTAGTTTCCACCACTCAAAATGTTCACTGGCATCAGACCTATCCAAACATGCATACTTTTTTATTTAGTTTGATTTAATTTTGATAGCCTCTATGGACAATAAAAGCAACATTGTGCAAAGAGTACGAGCGATGATGGGTACATATATTTTTACAAAAAATACCAATCAGGGCAACTTATTGCCTAAAAATAAAAAAGGGTGCTGATTTTTGCAGATCTTAACGTTCACCAAAACCCATTGCGCTTGAAACATTCATCACACCTGGCAAAGAAAATCCACATGTAAAGGTTTATCATGCCATTTTCAAAGAAATTCTGCTTCCAATGTGACAGTACCCCAACGTGCAAGTACCCCAATGTGGCACGGGCTGCAAGGGCCCTTTATAGCTGCTCGCAGCTCTAGTTTGCAATTATTCCTACACAAAACAAATCATGTTCTCTACACTAAAAAATTAAGTTTTCCTAACGAGAGAAGTTTTGTTGCATTTACACAATTACTAAGTTGGAATAACTTAACTCATTCACTGCCAGCCATTTTAGAAAATGTCAAAATTTTCAATACCCATACGATATTACTTTCAATAATTATATATAAACCGAATCTACCAAATGATAGAATAGACTCCCTACTTTTTGCCTCGTCCCGTTCTTTTATAATTGACAGTAGAAAAATGTAGGTTTGCCAAAATACAGCCATTTCTTCCATGGACTCTGAAACTGTGTTTATTTCGTATAAAATGGGGCAATGATGTTATCTACCGGTGGTTGGGCATCAGTAAAGTTGTTTCCAAGTTTGACATTTACAGTGGAGCATAATCAGATTCTCCCCCATTTATCCCCGTGCTAAAAAATATAATTGACAAGTATACTATATAAGGCAGTGAATGAGTGTTAAAAATATACAAAATTGTTACCTCAATTTATTAATTTGGTCCAGTACTATTTTTTACAGTATATAAAGGTTGGTTGGTTTATTGGTTTTGAACATATAAACATAAACACATTACAAGTGTAACTTAAAAAAAAAAAAAAAGTTAAACTCATATTAAAGCAGTATTATCACTAGTGATGTCAAACGATTACAATTTTTAATCTGATTAATCACACTTTTTAATTTTGATTAATCACAATTAATCATCTAAATTACTTGCGTATTCGCGTAATATAAAATAAATACAAAATAGCATAATATTTTGACATTAACGCATTTTATTATCTGAATGTCATTTGCAAACATTGATTAAATGCATGTACGCAATTGCATGCATGAGTGTATTGCTCAAAACGTACCAGCATCATATCAATTGGGTGCAATTCAGCAATTATTAATTAATTAAACGCAAATTACTTTTGTTTTATCTAAAGTCCCGTCGGGGTGTTTTTTAAAGTGAAATTTACCACCGAGCACACCAACTGGAGTCACCCCGCTCATTTTGGAACAACAGGCTGTAACAACTATGGCCTATGGCCCAGTCCACCCTCTAATTTTTTTTTTTGGTTTGCTTCTTCTAAAGCAAACTCTCTGCAGTTGCATAAACATTCCACATCCCAGACAGGATCTAAGCTTGGTTAGCTCTGCAGGTGGTCACTCAACCACCAACAAAGCTCTTTTGAAGCCGCTGACCAGGAGACAAAGGGATTTATGCTTCTGCCGAAGGAGTCTATTCGGGCCCTGACTTCCCGGAGCCCGAGAAACGCCTTCAATGAATTGGAATATACAAACGACTGATCAAAGGAATGTTTATGAAGTTTCTTATCAACCAGGGGGGACTCTCTGGCGTCACCCCTCCAGGGGGGCACTCCTGGAACGTCTAGATGGAGCAACAGCACCGTCAAGTGGTGAAACTTGGAACTATCCTTAGTGACAATTCATACAAGTAACCGCATTTTACACATTTATACCATGATAATTCTTGACAGATAACTGAACTACGAATGATTCATGTTATGTCTTTGTGTGTATGAACGTCCTATTTCATTTGTACTCCATAAGGAATGAAAGGTAATCAATATCTTTCAGTTCAGTTAGATTAGGCTCAGGAACGACCTCACAAGCTAGTTTATGATGTATTAATTACGATGTGTGCTAAACGGGTTGTGTGGGGAAAACTGATTTGCCAGACTGACCAAATTTAATGCCAAATTATTAATCCCTTTAATAATTTGCTTTTTTAAAGTCTGTGTGAGAGAACAGAAGGGTTTGCCACCACCTACTGAAGCCCCGCCCATAGACTTTAAAAAGACGAGGGGATCCCCTCTCTTCCCTCTTCCGATGCCCCTTCCCGATCTAGCTCTTCTCGATCTCTCTCTCTCCCGCTTCCACGCTGACCCTCTTCGCTCTCGCCATCCTCACCTGCTTGCAAGCCGCCCAGCTTGCCCACTGACTCTTTGTCCCAAGAAACTTGTCAAACACGTGGCCCCTTTTGTTCCAGACACTCGCGCCACGCCAAAGCAGGTGCAAACTGCAACGCTGACCCCAAAGAGACTCTTTTACTCCCTTTTTCCCTTTTCCTTCACCATCGGTGACTGCCCGTCACCAACGAGCTCCGCGGCCCCGGGGTACACTTGCAACGTACCGCCGGACTCAAGGTTGTGCACCTAAGCCGCCCCGCACCTCACCTGCTATTCGGTGGCGCCCCGCCGCGGTACCAGCTCGCCTCCAACGGCTGTCCTTCCCCGTACGCCGGCACGCAGCGGACCGAGCTCCAACACCTGGAGTCCAACCATGCCGCAGAAACATCTCGCCGACCAAGCAAGGGACGAGCCGCGCAACTACGTCAGCCCCCGAGCGGCTCCCTTGCTCACCTGTGGAATAGCCCCTTTTTTGATTTTCTTGCCTTTTTGAACGAACATTGACTATTTATCCCCCTTTTTCAAAAGACCGCCCGTTTCTGCTCGTTCGAAGCAGCACCCATTCTCGTAAGTCCACGTTGATTCCCCCACTCGGCATACCCCTGTGTGCAACTTACGTTTGAAACATATCACAGACCTGGCAGGTCAAATTTCTCTCTTCCTGTTTCCTTATTCATTCGCATTCCCTCCTTATTTTCATTTGCTTTATTTTATTTCTTTTCTTCTGACGGTAGAATAGTTAGGCAGTGTTTTGATTCTGTAGTGTAGCAATCGTGAATAAATGCATGTTTTATTAACTCTATTCCGCCTATGTCATCTGTGTTTCCGAGTGGATTATTATTCTTTTGTTAGTACAACGAACCACTGAATATCGAGTGTGGTGACTTTAGATTATAAATGACTGATGAAGAAAGGATTTTGGTCATTGTTTGCTCCTGTTAACCCAAAGCAAAGCCAACGTGGTGCCCCTAGAGGTTATCGAGGTAAATACAATTTACCTCTGTAACGTCCAGATTATTAATTCGTCCAAAAGACGACCCAATTATTGCTACAAGGAGTAGGAAATGCCGTGTATTGACCTAATCACTGACCTGCGCAGCCTTCAATGTAACCATCTGCGGTTACGTTCAAGGCTCGAGTATGGTAAAAAAAAATAAAAATAGTGCGATTAATATGCGTTAATACGTGATTACTGCGACATTTTCTGTGATTAATTAATCTATTAACACTTTAACTCTGACAGCCCTAATTATCACACAATTAAAATTAAGTTGGTTCAACTTAATTAAGATTAAGCGTGCAAAACAAATCGAGTTGTTTTGTACTAAAGTAATCTTGTGGCATTTGCACAATGGCGGCTGAATTGAAAGAACTTTAAAAGATGCATGCAAATTGTTACCTCTATTTTTCAAGTTGAATCAACATTTCTGTTTTTAGAGTGTACGGTCAGGTGCAAATAAATGCATGTATTGTGTTTAACATTAACCCGGCTTTACATGGAGACATTTTAGTTATTCTGATTGAAATCATTCTGAATGAACACCTGTGGTCACCTGTTTACATGTGACGTGATTCATTCCGATCTGCTGTTTACATGCCCCCCTCATTTAATCAGATCAACCTCGCGGCAGCCGTGAGATATGCGAACAGCGATCACGAGATTTATCAAGATGGAGTTCATGCCTCATTTAGCACAGTGGTTGTGATAATTTTAACACTTTTATTGAATATTTATTTATTTAGTTACTGTCATGTTTCAGTTTTGTTTGGGTTGGGTTTTGTTTTATTTTGGTGAGAGTGTTGGTTGTCTGGTGTTCTTGTGTGTTTTTCCCCTGTCTCGTTTATGTCTGCGTAGGTCCACCTGTGTGTGTTGCTAATTGGTTCCCTCTGCCTGCTGTGTGTACCAGGTGTGTCCTGTTAGTGTCTCGTTAGTTTTTGTATTTAGGGAGTGGTGTTTGTTCACGTGGTGTGGGAGCATTGTTGTACCTTTGTCTTGGCCTGGTGTGAGGTGCTGAGCTTTGTTAGCAACGTTTGCTATTGGGTCAAGTTTCTCCCTCATGTCTAGTCGTTTTTTCCACGTTTAGTCAAGTTTTTCCACATTTAGACAAGTTTATCCACGTTTAGTTAAGTTTATCCACGTTTAGTTATCCACGTTTAGTTAAGTTTATCCACGTTTAGTCAAGTTTATCCACGTTTAGCCAAGTTTATCCACGTTTAGTCAAGTTTATCCACGTTTATTCAAGTTCTTCACATCAGCTCAAGTTCTCCACATCAGCTCCAGTCTCCACGTCTTTTCAAGTCTCTCACGCCATGCCACGTCAAGTGTTCCCCTCTCACATCATGCCCGATCTGCTCTCGTCCCATCCAGTTATTTATTTAGTTATTGGAAATAAAGCGCCATATCTTGTCCTGCCCGTACCACATCCACACTGTAACAGTTACACTGTTAAAAAAAATAAATAAATATATATATATATATATATATATATATATATATATATATATATATATATATATACAGTTATACCTCGGTTTACGAACTTAATTGGTTCCTAGAGAGTGTGTGTAAACCGAAAAGTTCTTCTTCCGAACATTTATTTCCCATAAGAAACCATTAAAATGAGAATAATCCGTTCCCAGGTCCCTATAAAACATAATTTTCTACTAAATAAGCCTTAAAACTACACAAAAATATACCTTATTTTTATTATTTATTTTTATTATTTTTTTTATTGTATTGTAATTAAAGAAATAAATTGTACTGTATAATAAAGTCGTTTTATTTTACTTTGTGATGGTAGTTCTTAAGGATAGTAGCAATGGTAGACTTACTTCATTCGCGAGCGTTTCACCGCGTAGAGTGTTTATGGAACGGTTGTCGCTCATTCGCACTTTCGTGCTCACCGGAGCGGAGGAGGTGTGTCCCTTGGTGACAAGGAAGTGGAGCACTTTAGCGAGTCAACAAGTGAGCACCGTCAACTACTTTCACCTCTTTCCTGGGACTAAACAGCCGTGGCACGATTTTCTCCTTTTTTGAGGTACGTGATGGCACTTTCGCTTTTTTTAGTGGCGCGAACTCCATTGACAACAATGCAAACGCGCCGCCGAATCGCCGTCCCTCGCTGGTAAGCATTAGGCTTAACACTAGCCTGTGGTGGGGTCTTTTTCGGTCCCATAATAGCAAAAGTACACTCAAAATGTCTATCAAACACAAACCGCGTCCGCACTAAAAGAAAGGGGGTGACGAACTGGGACGCCGTGAGCGTGCGTCAGCTTCTTGTGGCCGCCACCGTGGTGCTGTTCGACCGCGTGGTTTGGTTCGTCCGCCGAAAAGTAGTTCGTCAGCCGAGACTAAATTTTCGCGAATTTAATGTTCGTGAGGCGAAAAGTTCGTGAGCTGAAGCGTTCGTGAGCCGAGGTATCACTGTATCTGTTGTTTTTACGGGGGAAAACCAGCAGCTGTGGTTACCAGGGAAATTCGGTAAAAAATACAGTGGGGAAGCTTTACAGAACAACTTATTTTACTGGGATTCAATGTACAATAGAATCTGCCTGTAAATTTTCCAGAACAAAATAGTATAAAAGCAGCATGTGCTTGGAAAATGGCACTTCATTTGTATAGCACTTTACTACTTTACAAGGCCCTCAAAGTGCCTTGCATTTTAACTACTCATTTCACAGCATCAGAAACAACTGGACTTAGATTACCTTGCTCATGGATCAAAAACACCATCACAATACGCTGGGATCGAACCAACAACGTCAGGGGTGCAATCCATGCTAACCTGTTGTTGTTAAGCTTTCAGTAAATGACTGTTGAATCTACAAGTTTAAAAATGCTAAGTTCTGTAAGGCTGTTTGTATTTGCATAGTATTTTTTTTACAGAATTATTCTGGTAACCACAGCTTCCATGTTTTGCTCTGTAAAAACATTTTTAAGTAAATATTTGTTTTTTTGCAAGGTTTTACTATACGGTTTACTTTTTCTTTTTTTTGAGCTGTGGTTACAATAACTGTAAAAAAATACAAGCAACCTTACAGAACTTTTTAACTTGTAGATTAAACAGTTATTTACTGACAGCTTAACAACATCGGGTTAGCATGGGTTAGTTAGAGTGGTCAGCTTGCACCCCTAAGGTTGTTGGTTCAATCCCAGCCCAAGTTGTTGACATTTCCCCACTGTATTTATTTTATTTTTTTTTTACAGAATTTCCTTAGTAACCACAGCTGCCGTTTTTTGTTTTTGTTTGTTTGTTTGTTTTTTACAGTGTAGTCAGTTTATTGATTAAAAACAATTTTCAAGTACTTTAAAACAATTCTCCCTTGCCAGACGAATTATTGGCAAAACCACAATGTCACAATGCATTTACGTCAAGACAGAGCATGTACATACCGGACACAGTCTGGCCATTCCGATTGAACTGTTTAGCTGTTGAACTGACGCATGTTCGGCATGACAAAAGGAATATACCACCCCTGTGATTACGAATGAAATTCCATTCAACCTTTTCGTTCCGTTTTGGCTGTTCGGATTCATTCTAATCGGAATACATGGCTACACATAAAGATTGATTGTCAGTATTGGTTTCACTGCCTCCCCTTTCGTTATTAAGCCATACTTAAATGTAAAATACATGTCAGCGTGGCGAGTTTGTATATAAAGCATAGCGACAAAATAATATGTGGCAAAAATAAGAGGAGAAGCTTGAAAGTGCATAGCTCAGTAGGCTGTTGGATGGTGGGCTCGGATTGTCTTTGAAGAGACACCCTGTGATGTATGAGGGGTGAAGGCAAAACACTAAAGATCAAACAGCCCATGTGGTGCTCAAGCAAGCCTTACTTCGTAACAGACTCATTTATTTCTTTACTTATTTGTATTAACACATAGTCATTGTTACACATTCAGTGAGATTTTGTGCCTAGCATTCAAAATTACAGTGAGATCACAGCCAATTAGTATACAATTACAAATGCAAAACATCAGTCATCATTCGATGCAGCAGTAACTAAGGGGTGCATTAGTGACTGGACTCCTGGTTGACTTCAGCATTACCCCCAAACTTGGCAAACAATCCTTAAATAGTACTAGTTTAAGATCATGACGCTACAGAAAACGTACGTTCTACATCCTCCTTGAACCAGAAAGTAGAAAATACATAATCAGGTAAACAGTGATGCTTCGTCATTCTAGTAACAATGGGACAGTTACTTAGTGAGTTTAAATATTTATTTATACAACCTTTGCATAGTAACAATTTAATACAAACCTGCAGAGGCTTCATCTGGAAAAACTGCAAAAACAGGACATACCAAATTTATCTTTATTCTGTAGCTTTAATCTTCCAGTGTCTCTCCTTCCTTTATTTGCCCCTTTAACTCCAACATTGACACATTGGCTGTAATGATGTCCGCGGTGGGTTTATGCTTCAGTTACTGGCTTCTCAGTTGAAATTCAAAGCACTCTGGCTTTGAAATGTCCTTGATATGGAACCCCACGTAGTTCCTGAAGTGGGTCTATGTGGGGTGCGTCTGTCACTTTGGTTAAAAGCCTCTGTCAAATAAATGTAATATCTTATCTCTGTTAGATACGAATAAAACAGAATATTTTATCTTGATGCTGTAGACTTTTCAAAATGTAGTGTACAAAAGAATCATAACGCTTGCGGATCAGCAATGCTATTAATGAACAAATGAAAAAGTATTAATACAGTCTTTCCGTTGTATTCATTCACGCTCCTTCAATCCGACCCGCCGCTCCTTCGAGCCAGCAAAGAAAAAAACAAAACAAAAAAAAGTGCGCCTTTTGTGTGCCAAGTTCTGAAGTGAATACATTATCCTTCCAGTCAAGATCGGGGCAAATTTTCCTGTGCCACCGAACATTTCTGATTTGTGGACGCTCGTTCCTGTTTTTGGCTGCTTCCTCGAGCCGCTGTCAAGACGCTATCGGTGACCCTGCACGATCGGTAATGTGCGGGGGCTCTTATGTATGCCTCCAAATTATCATAGCGCTAGGTGAAATGTACAACCGGGAATGCTTCGTTAAAGAGGAGTTATTTATTTATTTATTTATGTATTTATTTATTTATTTATTTTTAGCTCAAAATGTGATGCCCGGCCCCTGGGGGACTTCCTGTTGGGTTTAGCACATGGCACCAAAAGACTTTTTTTGTACATCGTGGGCTGTTACATATGTCTACAAATTTTCGTAGCTCTAGCTGCTTCATACAACTGGTAATTCTTCATTAAGAAGGATTTTTTTCCCTTTGCAAACAGTGCATGCCACGGCAACAGCGTGCGACGAAATAAAAAGCTTTCAATAACTTTTCATCTTTAACATCTTAAGATGAATCACACCAATTTTGAAGATGATCGGATAAACTCCGTAGGAGGAGTTCGTTAAAATAAGACCCCTATGAAATGGCTAAAAAAAAATGGCAACACGTTACAAAGTAAATCAAAATGGCGGACTTCCTGTTAGGTTTAGCATATGGTTCAAAAAGAGTTTTGTTTTTTTTACCTCGAGGGCTGTTACATATGTCTTCAAATTTTGGTAACTCTAGGTGAAACGTACAGCCTGAAATTA
Organism: Festucalex cinctus; assembly: GCF_051991245.1. Classification (NCBI taxonomy): domain Eukaryota; kingdom Metazoa; phylum Chordata; class Actinopteri; order Syngnathiformes; family Syngnathidae; genus Festucalex; species Festucalex cinctus. The sequence goes on from NC_135417.1 coordinate 27,739,156, forward strand.
TTCATTAAGTAAGAATTTTGAAACACAAAATTTGATGCCCTGCCTTAGCATATGGCACCAACAGACTTTTTTTGTAGATCATAGTCTGTTACATATGTGTACCAATTTTCGTAGCTCTAGATTAAACGTACAACCGGCAAAAAAAAAAAAGAAAAGAAAAAAGAAAAGATCCCGCCATCTTGGATCGCTAACTACGGCAACCCCACTTGAACAAAATACCTTTATATGCCTGCGCGTTCGGAAAAACATAATGCAGCATTGAAAAAAAAATCTTAAATTCTTGATGCATTATAAAGAAGATATTTTAATTCTACAGGTTTTAAAGACAAACATTTTACTTTTGACGTCATTACATTCCTAGTGAGTCTTCATTGTTATAATTTACGCTTAGTCTGCAGTATTTTTATTGTCTTTAGAACAATATGTGGCCAATTTCATAGGATAGGTTTTGAGGGTGGGTGAGGCATTTAAAACACACACACCGCAGACTTACTGCTTCCCATCGACATGGTTTAGTGTGTGAATGTAGTAATTTGAATTCAAAGTAGACATCGATTCATTAAGAAAACGATCCTGGAGAATATCTCTGTTTGTTTTGGATGACAATTCGTCGTTATTAACCGCACCGATGACAACAGCTTCTGCTCCAAGGTAGGATGTTCACTTTCATCAGTAAAGTTCATCAGACTCCCTATAATGTAATGAGGTCAAAAGTAAAATGTTCTTCTTATAGGATTAAAAATTACTTAGTTACTTTAAAATGCATCAATTATATATATTTTTTTCATGTTGTATCGTGTTTTTACGAACGCGCAATAAAGCAAAAAAGCACTATCTAATTTTTTGTCAATTTTGAGATTTCTTCACAAATAGCCTCCTTGAGGTCTCTAGTTTAATTTCCAAGCAGCACAAAAATCAAAATTGTAATAGAAGTGTATGAAAATAAGCAATTGTTAGACAGAATGCCTCATAACTATAGGGCCATGTTTTTAGCCGAGCTGCTAACTATAGCACAGCACGCTTTCCTTGTTAAAAACAACCCGAATTTCCTAGCCTCAGACATAATTCACAAATGATTTATAGAAATATTGTGAGGATAAGCGAATCTGCTAACGGATGGATGGATGGACATAGCAACGAAAAAAGTCGAAATACACCAGTCAGCACTCAGCACGAAAGTGAACATCCTACTTTGGAGCAGAAGCTGTTGTCATCGGTGCGGTTAATAGCGGCGAATTGACATCCAAAACAAACAAGAGATATTCTCCAGGATCATTTTCTTAATGAATCGATGTCTACTTTTAATTCAAATTACTACATTCACACACTTGTGTAATATGACCTCATTTCTGCAAGAAAATTCCACAAGGAGCAACAATAAAATAAGCAAACGTTGGCTGATGCCTCAGAAGATAAATTGTCAGCTGAATGTGAATTTCAAAGTTGAGGCTGATTTCATCTCTTGAGAGGTCAAACTTCCAAAACGTTTAAAGGGTTAAAATCTTGGACGATGGCCTATTCTGTTCTTGGAATTGACTTTCCATTGATGTTTTAACAGCTCCTGAAAATTTCAGGTTCATATCTTTTTTTCTAAAGCCTGGTTCACACGGCAAGATTTTAAAATTGTCGGCCGATTTCCAATCTTTGACAGACACCACACGTGAAGAGAAAAAATCACGGGAGTTCCAGTTTTGAACGTACCGTGCGTGGTGTGCGGCCACACTGCACAATCAACACACTCCACACGAGCCGAGTTCATTCAAGAATGTGATGGCAAGTCTCGCAAAACCTCTCGAGATTAAACGTGGCTTCCGAGTCGTCAACATGAGTCGATCCTGGTTTTCAGCTGAAAAAGCGGCATAAAAAGAAAAGGTCTTGAAAGGTCTTTATCCATCCATCCATCTTCTTCCGCTTATCCGGGGTCGGGTCGCGGGGGCAGCAGCTTCAGGAGGGAAACCCAGACTTCCCTCTCCCCAGCCACTTCAACCAGCTCCTCCGGTGGGATCCCGAGGCGTTCCCAGGCCAACCGAGAGACATAGTCTCTCCAGCGTGTCCTGGGTCGTCCCCGCGGCCTCCCGCCAGTGGGACATGCCCGGAACACCTCCCCAGGGAGGCGTCCAGGAGGCATCCGAACCAGATGCCCGAGCCACCTCAGCTGGCTCCTCTCAACGCGGAGGAGCAGCGGCTCGACTCCGAGTCCCTCCCGGATGACCGAGCTTCTCACCCTATCTCTAAGGGAGAGCCCGGACACCCTGCGGAGGAAACTCATTTCGGCCGCTTGTATCCGGGATCTCGTTCTTTCGGTCACGACCCACAGCTCGTGACCATAGGTGAGGGTTGGAACGTAGATCGACCGGTAAATCGAGAGCTTTGCCTTTTGGCTCAGCTCTTTCTTCACCACGACGGACCGATACAGAGTCCGCATCACTGCAGACGCTGCACCGATCCGCCTGTCGATCTCCCGCTCCATCCTACCCTCACTCGTGAACAAGACCCCAAGATACTTGAACTCCTCCACTTGGGGCAGGATCTCATCCCCGACCTGAAGACGACACTCCACCCTTTTCCGACTGAGGACCATGGTCTCGGATTTGGAGGTGCTGATCCTCATCCCAGCCGCTTCACACTCGGCTGCGAACCGCTCCAGTGAGAGCTGAAGGCCCCGGCCTGATGAAGCCAACAGCACCACATCATCTGCAAAGAGCAGCGATGCAATGCTGAGGCCACCAAACCGGAACCCCTCCACGCCTCGGCTGCGCCTAGAAATTCTGTCCATAAAAGTTATGAACAGAATCGGTGACAAAGGGCAACCTTGGCGGAGTCCAACCCTCACCGGAAACGAATCCGACTTACTGCCGGCAATGCGGACCAAACTCTGGCAACGGTCGTACAGGGACCGAACAGCCCGTATCAAGGGGCCCGGCACCCCGTACTCCCGAAGCACCCCCCACAGAACTCCCCGAGGGACACGGTCGAACGCCTTCTCCAAATCCACAAAACACATGTGGACTGGTTGAGCGAACTCCCACGCACCCTCGAGGATCCTGTGGAGGGTGTAGAGCTGGTCCACTGTTCCACGGCCAGGACGAAAACCACACTGCTCCTCCTGAATCCGAGATTCGACCTCCCGACGGACCCTCCTCTCCAGCACCCCTGAATAGACCTTACCAGGGAGGCTGAGGAGTGTGATCCCTCTGTAGTTGGAACACACCCTCCGGTCCCCCTTCTTAAAAAGGGGGACCACCACCCCGGTCTGCCAATCCAGAGGCACTGTCCCCGATGTCCACGCGATGTTGTAGAGACGTGTCAACCATGACAGCCCCACAACATCCAGAGTCTTTAGGAACTCCGGGCGGATCTCATCCACCCCCGGGGCCCTGCCACCGAGGAGCTTTCCAACCACCTCAGTGACTTCGACCCCAGAGATAGGAGAGCCCACCCCAGAGTCCCCAGACTCTGCTTCCTCAAAAGGAGACGTGTTGGTGGAATTGAGGAGGTCTTCGAAGTATTCCCCCCACCGCTTCACGACGTCCCGAGTCGAGGTCAGCAGCACCCCATCGCCACTATACACAGTGTTAATGGTGCACTGCTTTCCTCTCCGGAGACGCCGGATGGTGGACCAGAATTTCCTCGAAGCCGTCCGGAAGTCGTTTTCCATGGCCTCACCGAACTCCTCCCATGTCCGAGTTTTTGCCTCAGCAACCGCCGAAGCCGCGTTCCGCTTGGCCATCCGGTACCTGTCAGCTGCCTCCGGAGTCCGACAGGCCAAAAAGGCCCGATAGGACTCCTTCTTCAGCTTGACGGCATCCCTTACCGCTGGTGTCCACCAGCGGGTTTGAAGATTGCCGCCACGACAGGCACCGACCACCTTACGGCCACAGCTCCGATCGGCCGCCTCAACAATGGAGGCGCGGAACATGGCCCATTCGGACTCAATGTCCCCCGCCTCCCCCGAGACAAGGGAGAAGCTCTGCCGGAGGTGGGCATTGAAACTCTTTCTGACAGGGGATTCCGCCAGACGTTCCCAGCAAACCCTCACAATACGTTTGGGTCTGCCAGGTCGGACTGGCATCTTCCCCCACCATCGGAGCCAACACACCACCAGGTGGTGATCAGTTGACAGCTCCGCCCCTCTCTTCACCCGAGTGTCCAGAACATGCGGCCGCAAATCCGATGACACGACTACAAAGTCGATCATCGAACTGCGGCCTAGGGTGTCCTGGTGCCAAGTGCACATATGGACACCCTTATGCTTGAACATGGTGTTCGTTATGGACAAACCGTGACGAGCACAGAAGTCCAATAACAGAACACCGCTCGGGTTCCGATCAGGGGGGCCGCTCCTCCCAATCACGCCCCTCCATGTCTCACTGTCATTCCCCACGTGAGCGTTGAAGTCCCCCAGTAGGATGAGGGAGTCCCCAGAGGGAGCGCTCTCCAGCACACCCTCCAAGGACTCCAAAAAGGGTGGGTACTCTGAGCTGCTGTTTGGTGCATATGCACAAACAACAGTCAGGACCCGTCCCCCCACCCGAAGGCGGAGGGAGGCTACCCTCTCGTCCACCGGGGTAAACCCCAACGTACAGGCGCCGAGCCGGGGGGCAATAAGTATGCCCACACCTGCTCTGCGCCTCACACCGTGGGCAACTCCAGAGTGCAAGAGAGTCCAACCCCTCTCAAGAGGACTGGTACCAGAGCCCAAGCTGTGTGTGGAGGCGAGTCCGACTATATCTAGTCGGAACTTCTCGGCCTCGCACACCAGCTCGGGCTCCTTCCCTGCCAGAGAGGTGACGTTCCATGTCCCAAGAGCCAGCTTCTGTAGCCGGGGGTCGGTCCGCCAAGGTCTCCTCCCTTGGCTGCCACCCAGCCTACACTGCACCCGACCCCTTTGGCCCCTCCCACCGGTGGTGAGCCCGTGGGAAGGGGGACCCACGTTGCCTCTTCGGGCTGTGCCCGGCCGGGCCCCATGGGTGCAGGCCCGGCCACTAGGCGTTCGCCAGCGAGCCCCGCCTCCAGGCCTGGCTCCAGAGGGGGGCCCCGGTGACCCGCGTCCGGGCAAGGGAAACGCGTCTCCAAAGTTATTTTCCATCATAAGGGTCTTCTGAGCCGTTTTTAGTCTGGCCCCTCACCTAGGACCTGTTTGCCATGGGTGACCCTACCAGGGGCATAAAGCCCCAGACAACATAGCTCCTAGGTTCATTGGGACACGCAAACCCCTCCACCACGTTAAGGTGCCGGCTCACGGAGGGGGAAAGGTCTTTAAAGGAGTGTAAATGGGGACTGGCGAGAAATCGCTTGCCCTCGGCTCGGTGCTGGCGGCGGGTTGGCGTCCCACCCGGAGACCACGTTTATTTGTGGAGAATGTGTGTGCGTGTATAAAAAAACCCAAATAAATAAATAAATAATAAAAAAATGATGATAATAATAATAATAAGTCGGGGGTCCTTCCGAGCACCGATATCGGGAGGCACCGTGTGTGGTGACAATACACACGGCAGGATTATCTGTGAAGATTATCGCTTGCGTCTCGGCCCGTCCTTACGATTGTCGGGAGGGGAAATTCGGGGCTAAAATCGGGCCAATTCTCCTGCCGTGTGAACCAGGCTTAAGGTACTGGTTGCTATGGACATTTGAAAGACGCAAGTACCAAAACTTTAAAGCCCTTTTTCTAAAAAATAGCGATTTCAACCTTCCAACATTAAAACTGCTGTAACTTTTTAAATTTTTCAGCTACATCCATGTACTATATATCATTTTAAAGGGAATTAAGTGCAGAATTCAAATATATCAACATCTCAATTTTGTTTTTTTTGGCACCTTTTTCACATATATAAAACTGAGGGAATAAAATGATTTTACAAGAGCATTTTTCAAAGTTTACGGTTTGCCATACTCTACTTACAGTCAAGAAAATTGCAACAGTTTTTATTCACACAAAGTTGCTTATACATTAGAATGCAACAAAAGAAAGTGTATGAAAAACTAAAAACTAATAGCTAAAATTACATCAAGCGCACAATGTAAATGAAGAACCAACTACTGTAACACTTTCACTATCATCACATTCCCCCTCTTGGCCATCATCCTCATTCTCTTGGCCATCGCTGCTCTCTGTTTGGCCAAAGGTTTTCATCCACGTGGCAGCGGATACTTCCGTTGCAATGCAGTGAGGAAAAAAAACGGTGTGAATGACTCAACCATCTTCTACACTGATCCCCTGCGATATGTTTGACTAAATGACAATTCAACAGATGATTTTGCATATTATGACTTTCACACTGAAATCTTGTTGACATGTTTTGGAGAGGACAACCATTAGACTGAAAAACAACTAATACGATTTGATCAGTAAGATCCATCCATCCATCCATCCATCCATTTTCTTAACCGCTCACTCCTTACATGGGTCGCGGTGATGCTTGAGCCCATCCCAGCTGGCTTTGGGCAGTAGGCGGGGTACACCCTGAACTGGTTGCCAGCCAATCGCAGGGCACACAGAGACGAACAACCATCCATACACAAGCACACCTAGGGACAATTCGGGGGCCCAATTAACCTGCCATGCATGTCTTTGGAATGTGGGATGAGACCGGAGTACCCGGAGAAGACCCATGCAGACACGGAGAGAACATACAAACTTCACCGAGGAAAGCCAAAGTCTGGACTCCATCTTGCGTCCTCAATATTGGGAGGTGAACGCGCTAGCCAGTCACCACTGTGACTGTGGGCTAAGTGTACACAACCATTTGCACATATCCACTGAGGCAATCGAGGTATGTTTTGATGGTAATTTGATGGCAGCAATGAGGAATGCCATTCAGTTGACACCAATTGTAAGGTGGTTTTGGTACATGGTATTTTGAAAATGTAATTTCAGTTTCAAGAAATGTGCCAAACCTATGGAGAAAAACTCACAGGTGCATCGCGATATTACCGTTATCGTTACATATTGTTGTTGTTAATATTAGGGATGGTACGAGATCTCGCTGTATTAGAATGCCATGGGAGTTCTCGTCCCTGCTATCATTTTCTACAACGTGGTTAGACCCTGCTGCTCTTGACTCGCCCAATTCACACTGACTGCTGATAGGATGCGGTACAGCTTCCACACGGACTGCAATTCACACCGCGTGCGTTGCGTGTCCGGAAATCTGCTCCCGACAGACCACAAGATCACGCGGATTCACGCTGGAGATTTGAGATCACGCCATAACAACCGTGTGTATAGAGTCCTGTTTGTAAACAATAGCCACGCTTGACTATTGTCACATCGATATGCTTTTTGGACATTATTTCTTGGACTTCTAACATGGCTCTTCTCCCATGGGTAAGTACGTTTTGTGTTTAAATAGTGTTATTTTGTCATGTTTAATTTATTCTGAGCTCATTTCCTTGTCTTAAATGTCCGACTCGTGTCATGCTGTTTAGTTAGCTATCGCTTCCCAGAGCTACGTGCCCCAAGCGCTTGCCAGCCCTTGTAAAAATATAACAAAACATGTAACTATAGTGTTTTTCATGATTAGCGGATAGCAACAATTGTACGTCTGCCTTGATGAGTTGGAGTTTTACGGAGAGGTTTTATTAATATAGCACGCTGCTAATTTTTCTTTGATTGTTTACATTGTAAAGTTAACGTTATTTCAGTGCCGCATAGAGAAGAGTTAATATTGAACAACACTGTAATTTCCCATTTTGAGCGGGACAGCGGGATTTTGAACGCCTGAGTGACGTTTTTTTTTTTTTTTTTTTTTTTTTTTCTTGTGTGCATTGTTTAAGCTATATCGATGGACAGGGAATCAGATGACTGTTGGGGTGGAACATAAAAAAATGAGGATGAAAGAAAAAGTACGAGGGACGAGAATCAGAATTATGGGTGAGAAAGTGAGAAAGGACAAGAAATAAAGAGTTTGTGCTTACAGTCAAGTATTACTGGCTTCATTAAGCTCAAACGAAGTTCTACTATAGACCCTTCCAGCTAACGTCACTGCTTAGCTCCCGCGGTGCCTCCCGGAGGGCAAACATCCCATAACAAATGAATGTAGAGAGGTTTGATTTTCGGCGAGCGTTTTCGTTAAAAGGTGGGAAATATGTCAAGTGTCACAAAAAAAGTCCCGAGTAGGACACTACATTACTGCGAATCATTGAAACCAGTCGTTTGAAGCTCACACTGATTGTTTTCTAATTCACTCGCATTGACGCGCTGCCCTCCACCGCAAGGGCCGCACTTAAACATGACGTCACACTGGAAAGGTCTATTAGCAGTTAGCTGCTGCTTAGCTCAACGTGGGAACAAGCTGAAGTTCGTGTGGGAAAGATTGTTTTCCAACAAGCTTTTGAGTGAGTATAAACCCAGGAAAGGTGAATTCATGGACATTTGTAAAGACTCGGGATGTTCCAAAAAATATCGTCTGCGATATTACCGGTGTATTTTTTTTAGGTGATAAAAATTTGACGTAATGCGTAACATTATACATCTTCATGTGAATTTGGACGTACACCCGTCGTTCGCTGCTGCACAAAAAACAATGTAAGAGCGTGTGAGGCTGCAAGAGCGACAGCCAGTTCTTGCAGCCAGTTCTGTCGCATCTTCGACAAAGTGGGAGCGAGCTTCGTCGCGTGGAGGCTGTTTTGCTACAAGAGGTCAGATATAATGTTAAAAAAAAAAGCAACAACCAAAGAACAATCGTTTGCAAACCGTGCAGGAAAACTGTTGCCGTAAATATATAAGCAGCTCATGTGGTTGTGGGTGAACAAAAGTTCATTAGACGCACTCCTTATGAGGGGGGAACAGACGGTGGTTGGTTAATACTGAAGCGGTCGCGTATTGTTTGGCCAAGATCAACAATCCGCGGTGTTTATATTACCGTGACTGGTAATTCGCCATCTAATTCATGTGAGTTTGTGATGCTAATCGACCGCTAAGCTAATATGCTCTCGACGAGAAGGCGTGCACGTCTCATCATCATCGCGCAGCGCCCTAAAAGTGCACGTTTGTGTTATTCATACCCGCTAGTAATGTCTACAAGGAATTTAAAAAATCAGAGCCATTCACAGCAAAATAACGCTCGAGGAGGGTTGCAGCCGGTTGCGGCAAATATAACCACTGCCAAAAGAATGGCAGAGGGAAAACCATTTTTTAAACAATACACTTGCCTGCGATGTACAAAGCATGACGTCACAAACTGGCGATCCCTCCCCTAACATCACGAGGCTCAACCACACAGGAGAAAAAAACTGGACTTTTTTTGACTCATGCAATTTGCCACTGACTTCTGAAGGTATATGCTTTCATTGGATTTGCTAAGTAAATGTCCTTTAAGCAGTTCTGTTATTATTCGCAGGGTAATCAAAAATGGTGGCTTAAATATTGTTGCTGCAATAAAAGAGCTATTATTCTGAAGTGTCAATCACAAATCTATTGTTCAGTAATTATTACCAATATCGTAAAAAATATCGTCACCGCAAATTTCTTTGAAATATCGGGATATGGTTTTTAGGCCATATCACCCACCCCTAGTAAAGACAGTGAGTTTATGAAGGCTTGTTGATAGTGTGCTTAGGGATAAAGTGTGCTTCGTGATGCTGGTAGAAGTCCTCAGGACTTGTCGTGAATGGGAGGCCTACTTTTCCGCCTATGGACCACGCAAGTATTTTCGTGGCTAAGCAAACAAGCTCCTCTGAAGAAGGTTTGAACTAACGTTGCTCGGATATGAAGGAATCTGTGAGTACTCCTTGTATCCACAAGGAGAACATATGAGCTCCAAAAAGCACGATTGGTACCCAACAAACTGAACTATTAAACCCCAGTATTTTTTTTTTTTCCTCTTCTTTCCTCTTGGCCTCTCTGTAATTTAGGCAGCGTCATATACTCTAGTTGTAAAGAATTTGAACATATCATTTGTATATTTTAGTAGCCATCAGCAGTTCAACTCCCATGGAAATTTGTCCACCAGGTTGAAAGGTGAGTGTCACAGACACCCTGTACAGAACCGAATTGAGTGAGGGGCTACATTAAAATTCTGAGCGAACAAATTCCGACATATTCTGTGTACCTTAAACCCATCAGTAGTTGTAGCAGAAGCAGTACACGGGAGATTTTTACCATGATGAATGTGGATGGGAAGGATCGTGGTCTTTATGAAACTGTGGGGGATATGTTCCCCGCATCCGGCGACCAACTTAGCGACAGCAGGTGGAGTTGCAAGCGATCTGGCTTCTAATGAGAGCGCGTCTAGTAGTTTGTCATCCAAGAATAGCGTAATAATAATTTGTTTTACGTAAATTATCTTGCTGAATTTTAGTTGTGCAAGGCAACAAAATTACTTTCACTAACAAAAAATAATCATATACAAAAAAACAGGTGAGAAAGTCAACGGCATTTTGTTTTTGTGGCAGTGACAGGCCACCAAAATCACCAATTTCATCCATTCGCCTCTGCAGTCAAAACGCCCATGTTGGCAACTTTAAACAGATTTTATTCCAATTTTTGCCAATCGGATTTTTCAAAATAGGTCTTATTTGATAGCTGGCGATGTGTAGAGTGTGAAACAGGTGAGAAAGTCAACGCCATTTTGTTTTTGTGGCAGTGACAGGCCACCAAAATCACAAATTTGATCCATTCGCCTCTGCAGTCAAAACGCCCATGTTGGCAACTTTAAACGTAATTTATTCCAATGTTTGCCAATCGGAGTTTTCAAAATAGGTCTTATTTGATAGCTGGCGATGTGTAGAGTGTGAAACAGGTGAGAAAGTCAACGCCATTTTGATTTTGTGGCAGTGACAGGCCACCAAAATCACCAATTTCATCCATTCGCCTCTGCAGTCAAAACGCCCATGTTGGCAACTTTAAACAGATTTTATTCCAATTTTTGCCAATCTGATTTTTCAAAATAGATCTTATTTGAAAGCTGGCGATGTGTAGAGTGCGTAACAGGTGAGAAAGTTAACGCCATTTCGGTTTTGTGGAAACGGCAGTCCTTCAAAGTCAACAAGTTTCACCCAAAATGAGTGGCGCCTCTGCAATGGCAAACACTGTTATTTACAAGGCTAAATAGTGCCATCTACAGGTGAGATAGCGCAATTTCGGGCATTTAAGGTGGTATTAAGAGATGTTTTGACGGGAGCGCGACCGTGGGGCTAACTTCAGCGTCGTGCAGATTTCTGAGTGTGAGTGACGGTAGGCTCTCAGCTATTTCTTCGCCTCTTGCTAATATGTTGCTAATCCACAAAAAACAACTCGATTTTATTTGTTATTGATTTAGTTTTGCTGAACTAGCAACTATTTAGAATTGACTGAGGCATCAAGTGATGCAACTAATTTCACCTATAGCCAATCTGTTTCATGTGTAGTCTGTTTGCAACACAACAGAGATGGATGGCTGACTGTGGACTTGAAGTTGCTAATATAACTTTTAGCATACTTTGACATGGCTTTTTGGACGTGCCATCATCAGCATCAATCAACAAACAGTTGCACAACAAGATTTCGTATGATGATGTCATTGATGATTTTGCATCAAAGGAGGCAAGAAACATTTTAAATTGCACTTCACACCTGTTTTTAATGTTAATGCGCTAAACTGTGAAAAACTCAGGTTGAAAAATAGTTTACTGCAGGAATCTTTTTTGTTGTTGTTGTTCCATACTTTCTTTTTTGTTCCTTCTTTCTTCAGGGATTTCTAAAATATGTGCAAGTTATATACTATTGTATAGGCACCTTTCTAGACACTCATGTTTTTATTTTGATACTTAATAGGTTTAAAAGAAACTTCAGGGAATAAGATGCCAGAGATATTTGCACTTTTATTCTATCTACACAATGCCTAATCCAATACTGTAAACATTTGGGAGAGGAAGAGAGCACGACTTTGAATCGGAGCCACCAAGCCACCATGCACGTTATTACTGCCAAGCTTGGTTGGTGAGGTGAACAACGACCCTCAAAAAGTCTGTAAAAGCTGTAAAGATACACCGGGACTTTTAAACGCTCATGGATCAGTACAGCGACATGACTGCCGAGTGAATGGGACGGCCAAATCGACGCCACGGTTCATGGATACCGGAGCAATAACATGGATTCAGCGCGTCACGGATAGACAAAGGTAAACGCAACAATAATGTTACAGAAATACTTAGAATATTGTCATTTAGTTCGCTCCCTCGTGTGGCACTTGGCAGCTGCTTCATTGTGTGACAGTCACTGTCTATTAGTCAGCATGCAGTTATTTATTTTGCTGCAACCGGCAAATCTCCTGCGAGCGTTATTTTGCCGTGAACACTCGTAACGAAAATTCTTGGCCTGCCGTGAATACCACGATTGCTTATAGACATTCACAAGCGTATATGAATAACACAAATGTGCACGACCAGTTCGCTGCGGCGTCGTGATGGCGGTTTTGGCGAGTCAAACACATTTAACTGGGAGTTACTTAGCGTTTCACGGCAACGTAGGCAAAGTTTTTCCATTTTTCCACTCACCGTGACAGAATACCCCCCCCTCACAAACACGGCTTGAATCGCAAAGCCACGTCATCTTGATCGCGAAAGAAGAGCTTGTTCCCCTCGGCGTAAAAAAAAAATAAAAAATAAAAAAAATACCCTGGCAAAAAAAAAAAAAAAAAATCCCAACGGCGTGACAAAATAACACTCGGTGATCAGTTGCTGGTCACGGCAAACAACTAACAAACAAACAACCACCATCGCCTGTGCTTTAATGACCATACAAGGAAGGGCATGAAGAAGTTGTGTGTATGTGCGTGGGTGCGCGCCGCAGTTAGACTAAATTGAAGACTATTATTGTACAGGAAATATAAGGAACAATGGATTTTATATACAGATTATCCACTCAATTCAACACATGTTCAACATTTGCGGCCTCAAATCTAAAATAAATAAATAAATAAAAAATAATAATAATAATAAAAATAAAAAGTCAATTAGTCGTTAAAAATATGAGAAGTTGAGTCGATTTAAAAAAAAGTCGTTAGTGACAGCCTATATATATATATATATTAGGGGTGTGAATTGCCTAGTACCTGACGATTCGATTCGTATCACGATTTACAGGTCACGATTCGATTCGATACCGATTAATCCCGATACGAATTTATAAGTCGATTTTGCGATTTTTTTCATTCAAATTTAGAAAATACTAATCAGTAAGCTTGTAGAGTGTAAGATTTATATGAAAATGTATTATTTATTTATCTGAAATTTCAGTCTTATAGAGGTTGTAATCTGTTTCATGTTTGAACAGCATTAAAATAAAATATTAAGGCTTAATGTTCCGTTCATATAACATTCTTCCATGCTCAAGGTGTGAATCCTAACCCGAAGTCAGACGTTTTGTTGAATATTTTTCCATTAAAAATGGAAGTTTAAAAATCGATTCACACACAAAAAAAAAAAAAAAAAAAAAGGCAATGATGATAAGACGTTGAATCGGTAAGACTACCGAATGAACAATTCTGAGCTCTTAAAAAAAAAAAAAAAAAAATCGATTTTTTTTTTATTGAATCGATTCGAGAAACGCGCGATGTAGTATCGCGATATATCGCCGAATCGATTTTTTTAACACCCCTAATACATATATATATATATATACAGTGATACCTCGGCTGACGAACGCTTTAGCTCACGAACTTTTCGCCTCACGAACATTAAATTCGCTGACGAACTACTTTTCGCGGACGAACCAAACCACGCGGTCGAACAGCACCACGGTGGCGGCCACGAGAAACTGACGCACGCTCACGGCGTCCCAGTTCGTCACCCCCTTTCTTTTAGTGCGGACGCGGTTTGTGTTTGATAGACATTTTTTGTACTTTTGCTATTTTGGGACCGAAAAAGACCCCACCACAGGCTAGTGTTAAGCCTAATGCTTATCAGCGAGGGACGGCGATTCGGCGGCGCGTTTGCATTGTAGTCAATGGAGTTCGCGCCACTAAAAAAAGCGAAAGTGCCATCACGTACCTCAAAAAAGGAGAAAATCGTGCCACGGCTGTTTAGTCCCAGGAAAGAGGTGAAAGTAGTTGGCGGTGCTCACTTTTTGTTGACTCGCTAAAGTGCTCCACTTCCTTGTTCACCAAGGGACACACCTCCTCCGCTCCGGTGAGCACGAAAGTGCGAATGAGCGACAACCGTTCCATAAACACTCTACGCGGTGAAACGCTCGCGAATGAAGTAAGTTTACCATTGCTACTATCCTTAAGAACTACCATCACAAAGTAAAATAAAACGACTTTATTATACAGTACAATTTAATTCTTTAATTACAATACAATAGCACATTTATTATACATAAAATAAGGTATATTTTTGTGTAGTTTTAAGGCTTATTTAGTAGAAAATTATGTTTTATATATTATGTTTTCGGCTTACACACACTCTCTGGGAACCAATTAAGTTCGTGAGCCGAGGTATCACTGTATATATATATATATATATATATATATATGTATATATATATATATATAGAGAGAGAGAGAGAGAGAGAAGCAAGTGGTGCAACGGATCACAAGATACACGGTTCGGATCACGGATTTGAGTCACGGATCGGATCGTTTTTCGGATCAGCAAAAAAAAAGAAAAGAAAAAAAAGAAAAGATGAATAGTACTTTGCATTTATTTATTTTGTAAAGCGCTTTTTTCCCATTAAATAAAAAAAAACTTTTAAGTGCAATATGAAGCAATAACATTCTACTTTTTACATGGTACATGTATAAGGTATTAATGGCTTAATTATTATATTAGGGCTGGGAATCTTTGACTGTCTCATGATTCGATTACGATTTTTGGGTCTACGATTCGATTCAGAATCGATTTTCGATTCTCGATTCAAGCGATTTTCGATTCAAAATTATTTGATTGACAAATGATTTCTGCTTCAATTTACAGATATGTACAACATTGTCATGATCTACTCCAGTCTGCTTTGCAAGACAAAATGACAAATAGAGACATTAAAGTGTCTTTTTTTTTTGTTTAAACTAGTGCTGTCAAACGATTAAAATTTTTAATCTGATTAATCACACTTTTAAAATTTGATTAATCACGATTAATCAGCTAAATTACTTGCGTATTCGCGTAATATAAAATAAATACAAAATACCGTAATATTTTGACATTAACGCATTTTATTATTTCAGTCATTTGCAAACATTGATAAATGCATGTACGTAATTGCATGCACGTGCGTATTGCTCAAAACTTAACAGCATCATATCAGTTGGGTGCAATTCAGCAATTATATTGCAAAGAACGTGCTGAATGCTGACGTAAATTTAGTAAAAACATCATATCAACTGGGTGCAATTCAGCAATTATTAATTCATTAAATGCAAATTTCTTTTGTTTTATCTCAAGTCCCGTCTGTGTGTTCTTTTAAAGCGAAATTTGGCCAACTGGAGTCACCCCGCTCATTTTGGAACAACAGGCGTAGGAAATGCCGTGCATTGACCTAATCACTGACCTGCGCAGCCTTCAATGTAACCATCCGCGGTTACTTTCAAGGCTCAAGTGTGGTCCAAAAAAATAGTGCGATTAATCTGCGTTAATACGTGATTAATGCAACAATTTTCTATGATTAATTAATCTATTAACGCTTTAACTTTGACAGCCCTAGTTTAAACATTTATTAATTTTGTATTTTAGGTATTTTAGGTTTGAACATATAAACATAAACACATTACAAGTGTAACTTTAAAAAAAAATAAAATAAAAGTTAAACTAGTATTAAAGCAGTATTATCACTAGTGCTGTCAAACGATTAAAATTTTTAATCTGATTAATCACACTTTTTAACTTTGATTAATCACGATTAATCAGCTAAATTACTTGCATAATATAAAATACAAAATACCGTAATATTTTGACATTAATGCATTTTATTATCTGAATGTCATTTGCAAATATTGATTAAATGCATGTACGCAATTGCATGCATGCGTGTATTGCTCAAAACATAACAGCATCATATCAATTGGGTGCAATTCAGCAAGTATATCGCAAAGAACGTGCTAAATACTGACGAAAACTTGGTAACAGCATCATATCAACTGGGTGCAATTCAGCAATTATTAATTAATTAAATGCAAATTACTTTTGTTTTACCTAAAGTACCGTCTGGGTGTTTTTTAAAGCGAAATTCACCACCGAGCACACCAACTGGAGTCACCCCTCATTTTGGAACAACAGGCGTAGGAAATGCCGTGCATTGACCTAATCACTGACCTGCGCATGCCTTCAATGTAACCATCAGCGGTTACGTTCAAGGCTCAAGTGTGGTCGAAAAAAATAGTGCGATTAATATGCGTTAATACGTGATTAATGCGACAATTTTCTGTGATTAATTAATCTTGTAAATCAATGAGTCTCATTTGCATTAGGGTGGGGATATTTTGCGTCAAAGGTATGCAAATTACCTAATTTACATACGCGCAAATAACACCGGCACACCGTGGCACAATCTGGTCGGCAGTGCACTTAGTGACGGATTGCGTCATCTGCGCGTGTTTAGTGAATTACCCGCCTCCCGGATTGCTCCATTTTTACCGGTTAGCGTAGTGCAAAGACAACACAAACCTTTAGTGAATAGGCCCCTAAATGTTTACATTTCTAGAAAATCACGAAGTTCCATCAATGGAGAGTAATTATTAGAGCAGGCCCGTGGGCTACTCATGTGGCCTTCACGGACTACCAGGTGTCCGCGGGCACCACACTGGTGACACGTGTGAATTCTCAGGGACGTGGAAAAATATTGGGAACATTGGTCATGACAGAAAAAAAAAACAAGATCTGAGATACAAGTGGCTGGAATTAGTTTTCTCCTTAGGGTGTCTGGGCTCTCTAAGAGAGATGCTAAGAGAGATGCTGCACCTCTGCATCAAGAGCAACCAGATGAGGTGGTTTAGGCATCAGATTAGGATGCCACCTGAACACCTTCCATGTGAGGTGTTCTGGGCATGTCCCAGGAACCCCCGGGAACGACTGAGGTCACAGTGGAGAGACTATGCCTACTGGGTGGCCTGGTAACACCTTGGGATTCCCCCGAAAGAGCTGGACAAAGTAGCTGGGGAAAAAGGTGTCTGGGCTTTTCTGCTAAAGCTGATGCCTCCATGACCCAACCTCGGAAAAGCGGAAAAAATAATTGATGAATGGGTGGATAGAAATGTGTGTAATTACCTCACCAGAACCTTAGAAATCTAGTGCATTTAGTTTGCACTTATGGGACTATAGAGCATGTCTCAGGATTCATATATTTATTTGCTCATTTCAAATAGAATGCAAGCAAAAAGTACAGAAAAAAAATACAGTAGTGTTGTCACGATACCAAAATTTTGACTTCGATACTACACCTGCATAAAATACCTCGATACCGGTACAGGAATGATACCTCGACAAAAATCAAAAACATCGGCAAAAACAGCAATATTAAAACTGACAAAAGAACTTCAAATTATTTTTTATTAATTCAAAATACAAGTAGTAGGATGAATACATGTTAATTTATGTACATACTGTATATATTTATGTATATACTGTATGTGCTTTTACATTGCATGCCATATTCTTGAAGTACTCTATTTGCCTGCATTGATGTCATCCGTTTTAAATATTGATAATAAAGTGGCACTTCAATGACTCAAATAACGTTGCTTGAGTGTCCATGCATGTCTCTCCTTTTCTCCATTCCTCTCCCAATTAGTCAAATACTACAAACTGGGAACAAAATAATTCACACTCGACTTATTTTTTAAGGGAAGGGTCAAAAATGTGTCACGTGTCGCCCTGTCAGTTGTCTGAGTTTTTTCTATACATAATGATGATTTCCTACTGTGTGCCTGTTCATTGAAAACACCTTGAGTCCACAGCAGGAGTGATTGGAGCTTTTTCTTCTGCTTCTCCTCGAAAAACATTTGTTACAAAATGTTTCTAAAACTAAAAATCGAAAACCACACGTGTGTTCATGTGTTTATTGAAAACATGCGTAGGCAGTGCTGTCGCAGTGCTATTATCCGTTTTATCTGTTTGACTTCAAATTGGTCGATAATTGCCGATAATTATGGGCCACCGATATTATCGTGCATCCCTAGCGTGAAGCCATCTTCCTTCTCTCTCTCGCAAACAACCTGAAAGAGGCGTGCCGCAGGCGTTTTCCACATAGCGGTAGACAGACAGGCAGCCATGCGTGTAATGTATGTGTACCTGCCTTTAAAACAGAGTTGGCGGGCTGTCTTGTATTTATTTTTTTAAGTACCGGTCCTAAAAAAAAAAAAAAAAAAAGTTACTGAGCCATTTTTGACGCCAAAACATTGAGGTACGGTACTGGTACTGGTACTCTGTGCAACACTAATAGGGGGTGATTATATGATGAAGAATGGTAACATGTTGACCAGTTGTGATTATATATAGACCCTTCAATTGTGACATCACGTTGAAGTACGCCCCTAGCGGTGGGGGTCAGGGCGTCAATGCGAGTGAATTAGAAAACATTCAGTGTGAGCTAGAAAATAGGTCAAACAGTTGATAAATCAGCGACCTATGCTATGGTCAACTTGTGCGTGGCCGACGGATGCTCTATTAGCTCAAATGGAGATGAGATCATTCTTTTCGGCTGCCGGCAGCGATTCTAAACCAGACCGAAGACAGTGAGGAGTAAAAGACTAGCACGATGGCGAGCACGATGGCGAGCACGACTGCGAGCGAAACTACGACGCAAATGCTTTGCACCCACAAAAAGTATGAGGATGTGCTCAGATCATTTTATATCAGGTAGTTTTTCTCTTTTTTCATATACAGCTGATCATAACATTAACCTCTGATTGTAAATTCGAGGCAGACGTGATGAATGAGCCATATTATCTTTAGTGAAACAATCATACTTTTTTTGCACAAGTATTCAAGTCATTTTGAACAAATAGTTAATGATTTAACCCGATTATTACAATTAACACTTTAACTCGGGCTTGATTTCTGTTGAGGAATGTGTAGTAAACAACGTGCTGTCCATTTGTTAGCAGCTAGCACGCTAAGATAGCTCGACGACTTCGATACAGCAAGACGACACGAACGGACAGAAACAATTTAATGAATGACAATTTACACCATGAAAGTAGTGATTGACATACTATTTCAATTGAAAACAACATACCTTTGGCTTCCACTTCCACTTTGCCCACCAACAAACTACATTTTTTTGTAGCTAGCGGCACCAAACGACTGGTTTCAATGATTCGCAGTAATGTAGTGTCCTACTCGGGACATTTTTTGTGACACTTGACAGATTTCCCACCTTTTAACGAAAACGCTCGCCAAAAATCAAGCTGTCTACATTCATTTGTTATGGGATGTTTCCCCTTTGGGAGGTGCCGCGGACGTGCAGCAAGACGAGTTTATCCGGACACAAACAATTTCATGACATAACACCAGTAACCCGTGTCAACCAAAAGATAAATAGAACATACCTTTGCTGCTACGAGACAAATATTGTCGTGTTGAACGCAGCCGACATCCTTCACCCATCCAGACACAAAATAGTTCTAAGAATCCAGGCTCTTGATGGCGTCAAAGTCCTCGCATGTGTAGGCACTCTTCTTCACAATGAGATCATTTAAAATATTGTGATGTTGTTTGGGGGAACGTTGCGGCTTGCTTTGACCAGGCCGATAGTGAAACTGGATACGGATCTTTCCCTCCAACCAACTCCAGCTTTTGCAGTAACCGGCTAAGACCGGCTGGTTCGAGTGTGTCACAGTAATTATAACTATGGACGTTTTTTTGGTACATTTGTCATGTTTAGACGAATCGTTCACCGGAAACGATGCTCCCTCCATGTCTTACTATGGATTATTTGACCACCAAGAGGGTATGCGGTCGCTAAGCATTCTGGGTAAAGTGACGTCAGCTTGGAAGGGTCTATTGACTCAATCAGACGTGGCAGAAATTTGCGCGGCACCAGCCAATCAGAGTCCAGTGTTTCTTTCTCTACTTTGTTTCACAAATAAACAGGAAGTAATCGTAAGAAGTAAACTAGAGTGACGATATTTTGATTTCCCCCCCCAAAAAAAGAGAACACTTGGCCCGGCCTCTAGGTACGTAAATGCAACTCAAAGTTTACTCAGAGATGCCATGTATTATAAAATAAAAAACATAACTCTAATTTGAAGCCTTACTTGACAAATGAATAAATAATGACTTAATGTGCATACATAATATAAAGACCAACCTTTTTGCTCCTGTGATCGACTTTTTTTCCCTTTTTTTTTTTTTTTTTTAAATCGGGGAGGGGGGGGGGGTCGTTTATAAAATCCACACGTCACCCACGTTGAATTCAATTTCTGGGCTGCTGAAACAGCCTAGAGCTTTATTTGAACACTCAGGAAGTGAGGTACATAAAAAGCTGACACACTTTTTTTCTTAAAAAAAAAATCAAATACTTTTTTTTTTTTTTAAGAGCTCAGAATTGTTCATTCGGTAGTCTTACCGATTCAACGTCTTATCATCATTGCTCTTTTTTTTTTTTTTTGTTTGTTTTTTTTGTGTGTGTGTGCGTGCGTTTGCGTGTGTGCGTTCGTGAAATCAAATACTTTTTAAATGTATCACAATAATAACACACATCCACAAGACCACCTCCCCCCAGCTTATTTATTGTTATATAGCAATGTGATATTTTCTTGTTTAGATGGGGTCATATTTTCGCAGTGTGAAATTTGATTTAGCAATTTTGTGTCAATTAAAAGATGATTTGCCATTTGGTCTGGCCCGTGACAAGTTTATTGATAACTTATCATGAACATTATGTCTCAAATGCATTTGGTCAAAAAAAGAAAATGTTTTGATTGTTCTTTTTTTTTTCTTCAACATAATACAGAGCACAACACTAGACATACTGTAGGATTTACAAGTCACGCATTTTGGGGCTTGGGAGAACCATCGCAAATCACAAATACATTTTCATCTTCTGATTTTATATTTCATAGCTCATATTTGCGTTTACCTTCATCACTTAAAAGAACATAAAATGAAAATTAGTGGTGAAATTCTGCGACACACCCAATTCAGACTGAATGTGTAACGGATGCGGGAATGGCATCGTACGGACGCCGCAAGGAATAGAAAGCATTTGAATCTGTGTGTCAATTCACACTAGTGCAGTGTATGCGGACTTGTGGAATGTTTACTCTAGGTTTCTATTGTTTCCGGATTCCGCATGTGGATTTTCATGAAGTTGATGAAATGACAACACCTGACAGGAAGTCAGGTGTTGTCATTAAGGTATATTTAAAAATAAAACCGTTTGTGAGCTTGTTTATTTTGGGAGGGAAGCTAGCCAACTTCATAGCTTGACATGAGTCGGACGTTTAAAAGACAAAAAACGAGCTCAAAATAAACATGACAAAAAAAGTGTGGCTATTGTTTACAAGTAGCGCTCTATATACAGGGCTGTTATCGCATAAACTCAACTCTCCAGCGGGAAAACCCGTGATCTTGTGGCCTGCGGGTGCAGATTTCCAGACACGTCCAGCTCACACAACACACGCAGTATGAATTGTAGTCCGTATGGATGCCGTACGGAAAACCGCTCCGTGTCCGCGCCGCAGTCAGTGTGAACTGGGCGGCGATGAAGTGGCTTATCATCATTCATTGATGTCATCGAGGAGTGATCAAAACATAACACATACAAGGGCATTTCATAACTTTTAAGATCCTCACTCTGCTCTGGAAGCGAGCTGCTTGGCTGCTCACACCCCCCCCCCCCCACACACACACACACACACACACACATTATATATATATATATATATATATATATATATATATATATATATATATATATATATATATATATATATATATATATATATATATATATATATATATATATATATATATATATATATACGTACATACGCACAAGCCAGTGTGTTCTTGTGCCAAGCCCGGATAAATGCAAAGGGTTGTGTCAAAGAGCATCCAACGTAAAACTTTGGCCAAACCAAACATGTGAATCAAATATATGACTTTGTTGAGAGATATGTACTCAGTGATGTGTAATGTTGCGCTTGTGCCTCTGTGAGGTGCTCGAACACTATACGTTTATCTTCCTTTGTTCTTTTATCTCCTTTTTTTCCTTTGAGCCTGGAGGCTGTTGAGTGCAGACGTGCTTTGTTGTGCTCCACAATAAATACGCCCTACATGGCTAAAGAAACTTCATCTTTCCGTCATCCATTCATCTGAATGCATCGTTAAGCTGCCAAAACTAAACAGACTTCCATACCGGATCGGTCGTGGCCCGGGTTAACAACGACCGCCATCGGTGCTGTTGACCTACAGGGTGCTGGTGGAAATTGGACTACTGTTGGTCGAAGAAGGAGAGGAGGAAGGTGTGTTCGTAGGAAGAAAGAGAAGAGGAACACCACGAGTCTAGGACTTAGAGGAGGGACCTTGAATGTTGGAAGTTTGACAGGAACAGCTAGAGAGCTGGTTGACATGATGCAGAGGAGGAAGGTGGACATACTGTGTGTTCAGGAGACCATGTGGAAAGGGAGCAAAGCCAGAAGTTTAGGAGCTGAGTTGAAATTGTTCTATCATGGTTTAAATAGGAAGAGAAATGGAGTAGGAGTTATCGTGAAGGAGGAGTTTGTTAAGAACGTTCTGGAGGTAAAAAGAGTGTCAAATAGGGTGATGAGCCTGAAGCTAGGAATCGAAGGTGTGATGATCAATGTTAGTGGGTATGTGCCACAGGTAGAATATGAGCTAGAGGAGAAGGAGAATTTTTGGTTGGACCTTGATTAAATGATGCAGAGCATACCTAGAAGTGAGAGAGTTGTCATTGCAGACTTCAATGGACATGTTGGTGCAGGAGATGAGGAGGTGATGGGCAGGTTTGGTATCCAGGAGAGGAACGCAGAAGGACAGCTGGTGGTTGATTTTGCTTTGTTGATTTTGATAAAGCCTAAATAAGGAGATTAGGCAAAGTACAAGTCATTTTCTTTTTTTTTCAGAGCTCATAGTAATGAACTGCAATCACACTTTTTTTTTTTTTGTTGTAAGGGAAATCGGTCCAATTAATTATTAAATCAATAATTGTTAATTATTAAATTAATAATCAATTGGCTCATTAATTGAAGGAGACTCAAACTTAATATTTAAATTAAGTTGAGCTTGCCTGGGGAGCACCACATCTCTTTTTGATAATTTTATCAGGATAACAGATGAGAACCTCGTTGAATCAGTCATTAAAATGAAGGTTGTGCCCTTACTACAATTTTGTGAGTTCTTTGTTCAGCTTAGAGGTCACTATAAATTGATGAAACACACACACAGTAAACCAGGTTTTGAGTTTTGTGCACGTTTATTCTCTAACCTAGGTGGGATAATCTACTTAGAATTTAAAGAAGCAAA